>NW_026948265.1:0-300000 GCF_963921235.1 Mobula hypostoma | reverse complement strand
AAACACAGCAATATAGGAGAAACTATGCGAGGTGTGCGAAAACACAGCGATATAGGGGATGGTGTGAGAGGAGCGAGAAAACAGGGCGATATAGAAACATAGAAACATAGAAACATAGAAAATAGGTGCAGGAGTAGGCCATTCGGCCCTTCGAGCCTGCACCGCCATTTATTATGATCATGGCTGATCATCCAACTCAGAACCCAGCCTTCCCTCCATACCCCCTGACCCCTGTAGCCACAAGGGCCATATCTAACTTCCTCTTAAACACAGCCAATGAACCGGCCTCAACAGTTTGCTGTGGCAGAGAAGTCCACAGATTCACCACTCTCTGTGTGAAGAAGTTTTTCCTAATCTCGGTCCTAAAAGGCTTCCCCTCTATCCTCAAACTGTGACCCCTCGTTCTGGACCTCCCCAACATCGGGAACAATCTTCCCGCATCTAGCCTGTCCAATCCCTTTAGGATCTTATACGTTTCAATCAGATCCCCCCTCAATCTTCTAAATTCCAACGAGTACAAGCCCAGTTCATCCAGTCTTTCTTCATATGAAAGACCTGCCATCCCAGGAATCAATCTGGTGAACCTTCTTTGTACTCCCTCTATGGCAAAGATGTCTTTCCTCAGATTAGGGGACCAAAACTGCACACAATACTCCAGGTGTGGTCTCACCAAGGCCTTGTACAACTGCAGTAGTACCTCCCTGCTCCTGTACTCGAATCTTCTCGCTATAAATGCCAGCATACCGTTCGCCTTTTTCACCGCCTGCTGTACCTGCATGCCCACTTTCAATGACTGGTGTATAATGACACCCAGGTCTCGTTGCACCTCCCCTTTTCCTAATCGGCCACCATTCAGATAATAATCTGTTTTCCTATTTTTGCCACCAAAGTGGATAACTTCACATTTTTCCACATTAAATTGCATCTGCCATGAGTTTGCCCACTCACCCAACCTATCCAAGTCACCCTGCATCCTCTTAGCATCCTCCTCACTGCTAACACTGCCACCCAGCTTCGTGTCATCCGCAAACTTGGAGATGCTGCATTTAATTCCCTCATCCAAGTCATTAATATATATTGTAAACAACTGGGGTCCCAGCACTGAGCCTTGCGGTACCCCACTAGTCACCGCCTGCCATTCTGAAAAGGTCCCGTTTATTCCCACTCTTTGCTTCCTGTCTGCTAACCAATTCTCCACCCACACCAATACCTTACCCCCAATACCGTGTGCTTTAAGTTTGCACACTAATATAAGGCAAGGAATGAGAGGTTCACAAAAACACAGCGATATAGAGGAAGGTATGAGAGGTGCACGAAAACAGAGCAATGTCAGGGAAACTATGACAGGTGCGGAAAAACATGGGGATACAGGGGAAGCTATGGAAGGTGCGCGAAAATACTGCGATAGAGTGGAAGGTATGAGAGGTGCGCGAGTACACAGCGATATAGGGGAAGGTATGAGAAGTGCGGGGCAACGAGGGGTCACAGTTTGAGGATAGAGGGGAAGCCTTTTAGGACCGAGGTTAGGAAAAACTTCTTCACACAGAGAGTGGTGAATCTGTGGAATTCTCTGCCACAGCAAACTGTTGAGGCCAGTTCATTAGCTATGTTTAAAAGGAAGTTAGATATGGCCCTTGTGGCTACAGGGGTCAGGGGGTATGGAGGGAAGGCTGGGTTCTGAGTTAGATGATCAGCCATGATCATAATAAATGGCGGTGCAGGCTCGAAGGGCCGAATGGCCTACTCCTGCACCTATTTTCTATGTTTCTATGTTTCTATGTGCGCAGCAACACAGCGATAATGGGGAAGCGATGGGAGGTGCGTGAAAACAGAGTGATGCAGGGGACGCTATGTGAGGTGGATGAAAACACAGCGATATTGGGGAAGCTATGGGAGGTACACGAAAACACAGCGATGTTGGGGAAGCTATCGCAGGTGTACGAAAACACATCGATATAAGGGAAGGTAATAGTGGAACGAGAAAACACGACGATATAAGGAAAGGTATGAGAGTTGCGGAAAAACACGGGGATATAGGGGAAGCAAAGGAAGGTGCGCAAAAGCATGGCGTTACAGGGGAAGGTATGAGAGGTCCGCGTAAACACAGAGATGTAGGGGAAGCTATGGGCGGTGCGCGAAAACTCGGCAATATGGGGGAAGCTATGGGAGTTGCTCGAAACAGTGATATAGGGGAAGTTATGAGATGTGCGCAGCAACACAGCGATGTAGGGAAGGCATGAGAGGTGTGTGAAAACATGGCGATATACGGGAAGGTATGAGAGGTATGTAAAAACACAGCGATGTAGGGGAAGGTATGACAAGTGCACGATAACAGAGCAATGTCAGGGAAACTATCGTCAGATATATGGGAAGTTATGGGAGGTGCGCAAATACACAGCGATGTAGGGGAAGATATCAGAGGTGCGCGAAAACAGCGATGTTGGGTAACCTATGGAAGGTGCACAAAAACACAACGATATAGGGGAAGGTATGAGAGGTGCGCAAAAACACAGTCATATAGGGGAAGGTATGAGCGGGGCGAGAAAACAGGGCGGTATAAGGAAAGGAATGAGAGGTTCACAAAAACACAGCAATATAGGGGAAGGTATGACAGGTGCACGAAAACAGAGCAATGTCAGGGAAACTATGACAGGTGCGGTAAAACATGGGGATACAGGGGAAGCAATGTGGGGTGCGCGAAAACACAGCGATGTTGGGGAAGCTATGGGAGGTGAGCGAAAACACAGCAATATAGGAGAAGGTATGAGAGGTGCGCAAAAACACAGCGATATTGGGGAAGGTATGAGAGGTGCACGAAAACAGAGCAATGTCAGGGAATCTATGACAGGTGCGGAAATATATGGTGATACAGGGGAAGCTATGGAAAGTGTGCTAAAAGACGGCGATAGAGCGGATGGTATGAAAGGTGCGCGATTACACAGCAATATAGGGGAAAGTATGAGAGATGCGCGAGAACACAGCGATTTAGGGGAAGGTATGAGAGGAGCGCGAAAACACAACGATACAGAAGAAGCTATGGGGGGCGCACAAAAACGCAGAGATGTAGGGTAAGCTCTGGGAGGTACCAAAAAACTCAGCAATATAGGAGTAGATTTCAGGGGAGCGCGAAAACAAGACGATATAGGGGAAGTTATGAGAGGTGTGGAAAAATACGGCGATATAGGGGATGGTATGAGAGGTGCACGAAAACACAGCGATATAGGGAAATGTATGAGAGGTGCGTGAATACATTGCGATATAGGGGAAGCCATGAGATGTGCGCGAAAACACAGCGATATAGGGGAAGTTATGAGAGGTGCGCGAAAACACGGTGATATAGGGGAAGGTATGAAAGGTGCGCAAAAACACAGCGATATAGCGGAAGGTATGAGAGGAGCAAGAAAACATGACGATATAAGGGAAGGTATGAGAGGTGCGCAAAAACTCGGCGATATAGGGGAAGGTATGAGAGGTGCGCGAAAAAAAAACAACGATACAGAGGAAGCTATGGGGAGCGCACGAAAAAACACCGATATATGGGAAGCTACGGGAGGTGCGCAAATACACAGCGATGTAGGGGAAGCTATGGGAGGTACCAAAAAACACAGCAATATAGGAGTAGGTTTCAGGGGTGTGCGAAAACAAGGCGATATAGGGGAAGTGATGAGAGGTGTGGAAAAATACGGCGATATAGGGGATATGAGAGGCCCGCGAAAACACAGTGATATAGCGGTAGCTATGTGAGTTGCGAAAAAACACAGCGATGTAGGGGAAGGTATCAGAGGTGCACGAAAACACAGCGATGTAGGGAAATCTATGGGAGTTGCGCAAAAACCCGGCGATATAGGGGAAATTATGAAAGGAGCGCGAAAACACAGCGATATAGGGGAAGGTATGAGAGGAGCGAGAAAACACGAGGATATAAGGGAAGGTATGAGAGGTGCGTGAAAACTTGGCGATATAGGGGAAGCTGTGGGAGGTGCGCGATAAAACAGCAATAAAGGGGTAGGTGTCCGGGGTACGCAAAAACAAGAGGATATAGGGGAAGATATGAGAGGGGCGCAAAAAGACGGCAATATAGGGGAGGTATGAGGGGTGTGCGGAAACACAGTGATATAGTGGTAGCTATGTGAGTTGCGCGAAAGCATAGCGATATAGGGTAAGCCATCGGAGGTGTGCGAAAACACAGCGATATAGGGGAACGTACGAGAGGTGCGCGGCATCACAACGATACAGGGTAAGCTATGAGAGGTGTGCAAAAACGCAGCGAGATAGGGGAATTTATGAGAGGTGCGCGAGAACACAGCGATATAGGGGAAGGTACGAGAGGTGCGCGGCAACACAGCGATAAAAGGGAAGGTATCAGAGGTGTGCAAAAACACAACGACACAGAGGAAGCTATGGGGGGTGCACGAAAACACACCGATATATGGGAAGCTACGGGAGGTGCGCAAATACACAGCGATGTAGGGGAAGCTATGGGAGGTACCAAAAAACACGGCGATATAGGAGTAGGTTTCAGGGATGCGCGGAAACAAGGCAATATAGGTGAAGTTATGAGTGGTGTGGAAAAATACGGCGATATAGGGGAAGGTATGAGAGGTGCACGAAAACACAGCGATATAGGGGAAGGTATGAGAGGTGCGCAAAAACACAGCGAAATCGGGTGCGTGATGGATGGTGAATGAAAACACATCAATGCAAGTGAAGCTCTGGGAGGTGTGCAAAAACGCAGCGATATAGGGGAATTTATGAGAGGTGCAGGAAAACACTGCAACATTGGGGAAGCAATGAGAGGTGCGCGAAAACACAGCGATGCAGTGGAAGCTATGGGTGTGTGCGCGAAAACATAGTGATATATGGGAAGCTATGGGAGGTGCGTAAATATACACCAATATAGGGGAAGCTCTGAGAGGTGCGCAAAAACACGACGATATAGGGGAAGATATGAGAGGTGCGCAAAAACACAGCGATATAGGGGAAGGTATGAGAGGAGCGAGAAAACACAGCGATATAAGGCAAGGAATAAGAGGTTCACAAAAACACAGCGATATAGGGGAAGGTATGAGAGGTGCATGAAAACAGAGCAATGTCAGGGAATCTATTACAGGTGCGGAAATATACGGTGATACACAGGAACCTATGGAAAGTGTGCTAAAAGACAGCAATAGAACGGATGGTATGAAAGGTGCGCGATAACACAGCAATATAGGGGAAGGTATGAGAGGTACGCGGCAATACAGCGATATAGGGGTAGGTACCAGAGGTGCATGAAAACACAGCGATACAAGGGAAGCTAAGGGAGGTGCACGAAAATACAGCGATATTGGGGAAGGTATGGGAGGTGCGTGAAAACACAGCGATGCAGGGCAATCTATGGGAGGTGCGCGAAAACAAAGCGATGTGGGGGAAGCTATGGGAGGTGCGCGAAAACACGGTGATATAGGGGAAGGTATGAAAGGTGCGCAAAAACACAGCGATATAGTGGAAGATATGAGAGGAGCAAGAAAACACGATGATATAATGGAAGGTATGAGAGGTGCGCGAAAACTCGGCGATATAGGGGAAGGTATGAGAGCTGCGCGAAAACACAGTGATGTAGGGGAAGCTGTGGGAGGTGCACGATAACACGGCAATAAAGGGGTGGGTATCAGGGGTGCGCGAAAACAAGGCAATATAGGGGAAGATATGAGAGGTGCGCAAAAATACGGCAATATAGGGGGAGATATGAGAGGTGTGCAAAAACACGTTGATATAGTGGTAGCGATGCGCGTTGCGCGAAAGCATAGCGATATAGGGTAAGCCATGAGAGGTGTGCAAAAACACAGCGATATAGGGTAAGGTATGTGAGGTGTGCCACAGCACAGCGATATAGGGGAACATACGAGAGGTGCGCGAAAACACAGCGATATAGTAGAATGTATGAGATGTGGCGAAAACACAGAGATTTTGGGAAAGCTATGAAAGGTGCCTGTAAACACAATGCTATAGGGGAAGCTATGGGAGGTGCGCAAAAACTCAGCAATAAGGGGAAGTTATGGGAGGTGCACGAAAATACAGCGATTTAGGGGAAGGTATGAAAGGGAGGTGAAAACACAGCAATATAGGGGAAGCTATGAGAGGGGCGTGAAAACACAGCGATATAGGGGAAGCTATGGGAGGTGTGCAAAAACTCAGCGATAAGGGGAATGTATGAGAGGTGAGCGAAAATACAGCAATATAAGGGAAGTTCTTAGACCTGCGCGAAAACACAGCGATATAGTGGAAGTTATGGGAGGTGCATGAAAACACGCCGATATAGGAGAAGATGTGAGAGGTGCGCGAAAGCACAGAGATATAGGGGAAGCTATGAGAGGTGTAAAAAAGCACAGGGATATAGGGGAAGGTATGAGAGGTGCGCGAAAACACATCGATATGGGGAAGCTACGAGAAGCGCGTGAAAATACAGCGACATAGTAGAAAGTATGAGAGGTGGCGAAAACACAGAGATTTTGGGATAGCTATGAGAGGTGCGTGTAAACACAGCGCTATAGGGGAATATATGAGAGGTGCACAAAAACACGGCGATATAGGGAAATCTATGGGAGGTGTCTGAAAATACAGCGATATAGGGGTATTTATGGTAGGTGCGCGAAAACACAGCGATATAGGAGAAGGTATGAGAGGTGCGCAAAAACACTGTCATGTAGGGGAATGTATGAGAGGTGAGTGAAAACACAGCAATATAAGGGAAGTTATGGGACGTGCGCGAAAACACAGCAATATAGTGGAAGCTATGGGCGGTGCATGAAATCACGGCGATATAGGAGAAGATATGAGAGGTGCGCGAAAGCACAGAGATATAGGAGAAGCTATGAGAGGTGCGGGAAAACATGGCGATATAGGGGAAGCTATGAGAGGTGCGAGAAAACAGAGCAATATACGGGAAGGTGTGAGAGTTGCGCGAAAACAGTGATATAGGAGAAGAAATGGGAGGTGTGCAAAAATTCGGCGATATACGTGAGGGAATGAGAGGTGTGTGAAAACACGTCGTTACAGGGAAAGCGATGAGAGGTGAGCAAAAACACAGCGATATAGGGGAAGCTATGTAAGGTGCGCCAAACAGCGATATAGGGGAAGCTATTGGAGGTGCGCGAAAACACAGCGATATAGAGGAAGCTATGAGAGGTGCGTGATAACACCACAATATAGGGGAAGGTATGAGAGGTGCGCAAAAACACGGTGATGTAGGGGAATGTATGAGAGGTGAGCGAAAACACAGCAATATAAGGGAAGTTATTATACGTGCGCGAAAGCACAGCGATATAGTGGAAGCTATGGGAGGTGCATGAAAACACGTCGATATATGAGAAGGATTGAGAGGTGCGCGAAATCACAGAGATATAGGGGAAGCTATGACAGGTGCAAAAAATCACAGCGATATAGGGTAAGCTATGAGAGCTGCGCGAAAACACAGTGATATAGGGGAAGCAATGGGAGGTGCGCAAAAACACGGCGATATACATGAAGGAATGAGAGGTGTGTGAAAACACGTTGATATAGGGGAAGCGATGACATGTGCGGGAAAACACGGCGATATAGAAGAAGGTATGAGAGATGAGCGAAAACTGAGCTAAAAAGAGGAAGGTATGAGATGTGCGCGAGAATACTGCGATATAGGCAAAGCTATGAGAGGTGAGCAAAAACACAGCGATATAGGGGAAGCTATGGGAGCTGCGCAAAAACTCAGTGATAAGGGGAAGGTATGGGAGGTTCGCGAAAACACAGCGATTTAGGGGAAGGTATGAGAGGGAGGCGAAAATGCAGCGATATAGCGGAAGGTACGAGAGGTGCACGTTAACACCGCGATATAGGGGAAGGTATGAGAGGTGCGCAAAAACACGGTGATGTAGGGGAATGTATGAGAGGTGAGCGAAAACACAGCAATATAAGGGAAGTTATGTGATGTGCGCGAAAACACAGCGATATTGTGGAAGCTATGGGAGGTGCATGAAAACACGGCAACATAGGGGAAGCTACGAGAGGTGCGCGAAAGCACATCGATGTAGTTGAAGGGATGAGATGTGCGCGAAAGCACAACGATATCGGGGAAGCAATGCGAAGTGCGCGTAAACACAACGATATAGGCGAAGCTATGTCAGGTGCAAGAAAACACAGTGATATAGGGGAAGGTATGAGAGGCCGGGGAAAACACAGCGATATATGGGCAGCTATCAGAGGTGCGCGAAAGCACAGCGATATAGGGGAAATTATTAGAGGTGCGCGATAACACCGTGATATAGGGGAAGGTTGGAGAGGTGCGCGTAAAAACGGCAATATAGGGGAAGCTATGAGAGGTGTGCGAAAACATAGCGATATAAGGGAACATATGAGAGGCTGGTGAAAACACACAGAAATATGGGAAGCTATGAGAGGTGTGTGAAAATACGGCGAAGTAGGGGAGGGTATGAGAGGTGCACAAAAACACATCGATATGGGGAAGCTACGAGAGGTGCGCGAAAACACAGCGATATAGTGGAATGTATGAGAGGTGGCGAAAACACAGAGATTTTGGGAAAGCTATGAGAGGTACGCTTAAACACAACGCTATAGGGGAATGTATGAGAGGTGCGCGAAAACATGGTGATATAGGAAAATCTATGGGAGGTGTCCGGGAACACAGCGATATAGGGGAATTTATCAGAGGTGCGCAAAAACACAGCGATATAGGTGAAAGTATGAAAGGTGCGCGAAAACACAGAGAAATATGGGAAGCTATGGAAGGTGCGTGAAAACACGGCAATGTAGGGGAAGGTATGAGAGGTGCGCGAAAACACATCGATATGGGGAAGCTACGAGAGGTGCGCGAAAACACAGTGATATAGTGGAACGTATGAGAGGTGGCGAAAACACAGAGATTTTGGGAAAGCTATGAGAGGTACGTGTAAACAGAGCGCTATAGGGGAATGTATGAGAGGTGCGTGAAAGCACAGTGATGTAGCGGAATGTATGAGAGATGCGCAAAAACACGGCTATATAGGGGAGGCAATGGGAGGTGCGCGAAAACACGGTGATATAGAAGAAGTTATGAGAGATGAGTGAAAACTCAGCTAAAAAGGGGAAGGAATGAGATGTGTTTGAGAATACTGCGATATAGGCAAAGCTATGAGAGATGAGCAAAAACACAGCGATATAGGGGAAGCTATGGGAGGTGTGCAAAAACTCAGTGATAAGGGGAAGGTATGGCAGGTGCGCGAAAACACAGTGATTTAGGGGAAAGTATGAGAGGGAGGCGAAAACACAGCGATATAGGGGAAGGTATGAGAGGTGCGCTAAAACACGGTGATGTAGGGGAATGTATGAGAGGTGCGCGAAAACACGGTGATATAGGGGAAGCTATGAGAGGTGAGCCAAAACACAGCGATATAGGGGACGCAATGGGAGGTGTCCGAAAACACAGCGATATAGGGGTATTTATGGGAGGTGCGTGAAAACAGAGCGATATAGGGTAAGCTATGAGAGCTGCGCGAAAACACAGTGATATAGGGGAAGCAATGGGAGGTGCGCGAAAACACGGCGATATACTTGAAGGAATGAGAGGTGTGTGAAAACACGTTGATATAGGGGAAGCGATGATATGTGCGCGAAAACACGGCGATATAGAAGAAGGTATGAGAGATGAGCGAAAACTGAGCTAAAAAGAGGAAGGTATGAGATGTGCGCGAGAATACTGCGATATAGGCAAAGCTATGAGAGGTGAGCAAAAACACAGCGATATAGGGGAAGCTATGGGAGCTATGCAAAAACTCAGTGATAAGGGGAAGGTATGGGAGGTTCGCAAAAACACAGCGATTTAGGGGAAGGTATGAGAGAGAGGCGAAAATGCAGCGATATAGCGGAAGGTACGAGAGGTGCGCGTTAACACCACGATATAGGGGAAGGTATGAGAGGTGCGCAAAAACACGGTGATGTAGGGGAATGTATGAGAGGTGAGAGAAAACACAGCAATATAAGGGAAGTTATGTGACGTGAGCGAAAACACAGCGATATAGTGGAAGCTATGGAGGTGCATGAAAACATGGCAATATAGGTGAAGATATGAGAGGTGCGCGAAAGCACAGAGATATAGGGGAATATCTGAGAGGTGCGCGAAAATATCGCAATATATCGGAAGCTATGAGAGGTGCATGAGAACACAGCGGTGGAGGGGAAGCTATGAGAGGTGCGCGAAAACACGACAATATATGGGAAGCTATGGAAGGTGCGTGAAAACATGGTGATATAGTGGAAGGCATGAGAGGTGCGCAAAAGCACAGTGATGTAGGGAAAGCTATGGGAGATGCTGAAATCTGAGAGATATAGGGGAAGCTATGGGAGATGTCTGAAAAAACAGTGATATAGGGGAAGGAATGAGAGGTGCGCTATAACACAGCAATATAGGGGAAGGTATCAGAGGTCTTCAAAAACACGGCGATATAGGGGAAGGTATGGTATGTGCGTGAAAACACAGCGATATACAGGAATGTATCAGAGGTACCCGAAAACACAGCGATATGGGGGAATGTATGAGAGGTGAGAGAAAATGCAGCTCTACAGGGGAAGGTATGAGAAGTGTGCAAAAACAGAGCGATATAGGGGACGGTATGAGAGGTGCGTGAAAACACTGCAATATAGGAGAAGGTATGAGAGACGAGCGAAAACTCAGCTAAAAAGGTGAAAGTTTGAGAGTTGCGCAAAAACACGGCGATATAGGCAAATCTCTGAGAGTTGAGCAAAAATACAGCGATATAGGGGAAGCTATGGGAGGTGCGCCAAAGCACCGTGATGTAGTGGAAGCTATCAGAGGTGCGCGAAAACACAGCGATATAGGGGAAAGTATTAGAGGAGCCGAATAACACTGCGATTTAGGGGAAGGTATGAGTGGTGCGCAAAAACACGGTGATGTAGGGGAATGTATGAGAGGTGCGCGTAAAAATGGCGATACAGCGGATGCTATGAGAGGTGCGTGAAAACACAGCGATATAAGGGAACGTATGAGAGGTCGTTGAAAACACAGAGAAATATGGGAAGCTATGGGAGGTGCGTGAAAACACAGCGATGTAGGGGAAGGTAAGAGAGGTGCGCGAAAACACATCGATATAGTGGAATATATGAGAGGTGGTGAAAACAGAGATTTTGGGAAAGCTATGAGCGGTGTGCGTAAAAATAGTGCTATAGGGGAATATATGAGAGGTGCGCGAAAACATGGTGATAGGCAAATCTATGGGAGGTGTCCGGAAACACAGCGATATAGGGGAATTTATGGGAGGTGCGCGAAAACACAGAGAAATACGGAAAGCTATGGGAGGTGCGTGAAGACACGGCAATTTAGGGGAAGGCATGAGAGGTGCGCGAAAACACAGCGATATAGGGGAAGGTATGAGAGCTGCGCGAAAACACAGTGATATAGGGGAAGCAATGGGAGGTGCGCGAAAACACGGCGATATAGGTGAAGGAATGAGAGGTGTGTGAAAACACGCCGATATAGAAGAAGGTATGAGAGATGAGCGAAAACTCAGCTAAAAAGGGGAAGGAATGAGATATGCGCGAGAATACTGCGATATAGGCAAAGCTATGAGAGGTGAGCAAAAACACAGCGATATAGGGGAAGCTATGGGAGTTGCGCCAAATACAGCAATATAGGGGAAGCTATTGTAGGTGCGCGAAAACACAACGATATAGGGAAAGCTATGAGAGGTGCGCGATACACCGCAATATAGGGGAAGGTATGAGAGGTGCGCAATAACATGGTGATGTAGGGGGATGTATGGGAGCTGCGCGAAAACACAGTGATATAGGGGAAGCAATGGGCAGTGCGCGAAAACACGGCGATATAGAAATAGGTATGAGAGATGAGCGAAAACTCAGCTAAAAAGGGGAAGGAATGAGATGTGCGCGAGAATACTGCGATATAGGCAAAGCTATGAGAGGTGAGCAAAAACACAGCGATATAGGGGAAGCTATGGGAGGTGCACCAAACACAGCGATATAGGGGAAGCTATGGAAGGTGTGCAGAAACTCAGCGATAAGGGGAAGGTATGGGAGTTGCGCGGAAACACAGCGATTTACGGGAAGGTATGAGAGGTGTGCAAAAACACGGTCATGTCGGGGAATGTATGAGAGGTGAGGGAAAACACAGCAATATAAGGAAAGTTATTGGACGTGCGTGAAAACAGAGCGATATAGTGGAAGATATGGGAGGTGCATGAAAACACAGCGATAAAGGAGAAGATATGAGAGGTGCGCAAATGCACAGAGACATAGGGGAAGCTTTCAGAGGTGCGCAAAAACATGGCGATATAGGGGAAGCTATGAGAGGATCGGGAAAACACATCGCAACGTATGGATAGTTATGAGAGGTGCAGAAGAGGTCTGAGCAAACACGGCGATATAGGGGAAGGTATCAGAGGTGCGCAAAAACACAGCGATGGAGGGGAATGTATGAGAGGTGCGCGAAAACACATCGATATATGTGAAGGAATGAGAGATGTGTGAAAACACGTCGATATATGGGAGGCTATGGGAGGTGCAGGTAAACAGAGTGATATAGGGGAATGCATGAGCAGTGCGAGAAAACACAGCAATATAGGGGAAACTATGGGAGGAGCGTGAAAACACGGTGACATAGGGGAATGTAGGAGAGGTGCGCGAAATAGACGGAGATATAGAGGAAGGTATGAGAGGTGCGCCAAAACACATCAATATAGTGGAAGCTATGAGAGGTGCGCAAAAAAACACAACGATGTAGGGGAAGCAATGTGAGGTGCTCGAAAACACAGCGATATAGGGGAAGCTACAAGAGGTGCATTAAAACAAAGCGATATAGGGGCAGGTATGAGAGGCCGGTGAAAACACAGCAACAAATGGGAAGCTATGGGAGATGCGTGAAAACACGGCGATATAGGGGAAGGTATGGGACATGCGGGAAAACACAGCGATATTGTTGAAGTTATGAGAGGTGAGCGAAAACACAGCTATATAGGGGAAGTTATGAGAGGTGCACGGAAACATAGCGATATAGGGGAAGCTCTAAGAGGTGAATGAAAACACAGCGATATAGGGGAAGGTATGAGACGTGCGCAAAAATGCGGCGATGTAGGGGAAGGTATGAGACGTGCGAGGAAACAGCGATATGGGGAATCTATAGGAGTTGCGTGAAAACACAGCGATATAGGAGAAGGTATGAGATGTCTGCGAAAACACTGCGATGTAGGGGAAGCTATGAGAGGTTCCTGAAAACACTGTGATGTAGGGGAGGCTATTAGAGGTGCACGAAAACATCGCAATATAGGGGAAGCTATGAGAGCTGCCCGAGAAAGCAGCGATATAGGGGAGCCTATGTGAGGTGCACGAAAACACACCGATATAGAGGCAGGTATGAGTGGTGCGTGAAAACATGGCGATGTAAGGGAATGTATGAGAAGTGCGCAAAAACACGGTGATATAGGAGAAGTTATGAGAGGTGAGAGAAAACGCAGCTCTATAGGGAAATATATGAGAGGTGCACGAATACACAGCGATATAGGGGAATGTATGAGAGGTGCGCAAAAGCACGGAGATGTAGGAGAATGTATGAGAGGTGCGCCAAAACCCAGCAATATAGGGGAAGTGATGAGAGGTGAGAGAAAACGCAGCTCTATAGGGGAAGGTATGAGAGGTGCGCGAAAACACGGCGATATAGGGGAAGATATGGGAGGGGCGCAAAATCACAGCGATATAGGGGAAGGAAAGAGAGGTGCATTAAAACACAACGATATATGGGCAGGTATGAGAGGTGCTCGACAACAGAGCCATATAGAGGAAGCTACAGGAGGTGCGCGAAAACATTGCGATATAGGAGAAGGTATGAGAGATGAGCGAAAGCTCAGCTATAAAGGGAAACTTATGAGAGGTGCGCAAAAACATGGCGATATAGTCAAAGCTATGAGAGATGAGCAAAATAACAGCGATATAGGGGAAGCTATCAGAGGTGCGTGAGAACATAGCGATATAGAGGAAGCTATGGGAGGTGTGCGAAAACACAGCGATATAGAGAATGTATGAGAGGCACGCAAAAACACAGCGATATATGGGAAGCTATTGGAGGTGCACAAAAACAGGGCGATATAGGAGAAGGCATGAGAGGTGCAAGAAAACACAGCAATATGGGGGAAGCGTGGGAGGTGCGTGAAAACATGGTGATATAGGAGAAGGTATGAGAGATGAGCGAAAACACAGCGATGTAGGGGAAGCTATGCGAAGTGCGCAAAAACACAGCGAAATAGGGGAAGGTATGAGAGCTCCGCGAAAACACCGCAATTTGGGGGAAGCTATTTGATGCGTGCGAAAACATTGCATATATGGGAAGCTATGAGAGGTCTGCGAAAACACAGAGATTTAGGGGAAGGTATGAGAAGTGTGCGAAAACACATTGATACAGGGAAGCTACGAGAGGTGCGTGAAAACACAGCAATATAGTGGAATGTATGAGAGGTGCACGAAAACACAGAGATTTTGGGAAAGCTACGAGAGGTGTGCAAAAACACAACGATGTAGGGGAAGCAATACAAGGTGCTCGAAAACACGGCGATATAGGAGAAGCTATGGGTGGTGCGCGACAACACAACGATTTATGTGAAGGTATGAGAGGGAAGCGAAAACACAGCAATAGAGGGGAAGCTATGGGATATGCGTGAAAACACAGCAATACAGGGGAAGCTTTGAGATGTGCGCGAAAACACAGCGATATAGGGGAAGCAATGAGGCGTGTGCGAAAACGCATCGATATAGCAGAAGTATGAGATGTGCGCAAAAACACAGCAATATTACGGAAGCTATGGGAGGTGCGCGAAAACACAGAAATATATGGGAAGGTATGGGACATGTGCGAAAACACAGCGATATTGTTGAAGGTATGAGAGGTGCGTGAAAACACGGCGATGTAGGAGAATGTATTAGAGGCGTGTGAAAACACAGAAATATAGGGAAATTATGAGAGGTGCACGAAAATACGGCGATATAGAGGAAGCTCTAAGAGGTGAATGAAAACACAGCGATATAGTGGTAGGTATGAGAGGTGCGCGACAATACGGGGATGTAGGGGAAGGTATGAGACGTGCGAGGAAACAGCGATATAGGGGAATAAATAGGAGTTGCATGAAAACATGGCGATATAGGAGAAGGTATGAGATGTGCGCGAAAACACTGCGATGTCGGGGAAGCTATGTGAGGTGCGTGACAACACGGCGATATTAGGGAAGCTATGAGAGGTTCCTGAAAACACTGCGATGTAGGGGATGCTATGAGAGGTGCACGAAAACATCGCAATATCGGGGAAGCTATGAGAGCTGCCCGAGAAAGCAGCGATATAGGGGAGCCTATGCGAGGTGCGCGAAAACACACCGATATAGAGGATGGTATGAGCGGTGCGCGAAAACAAGGCGATGTAGGGGAATGTATGAGAGGTGAGAGAAAACACGGCGATATAGGGGAATATATGAGAGGTGCGTGAAAACACTGCGATGTAGGGGAAGTTATGAGACGTGCGCGAAAATACAGTGATATAGGGGAAGCAATGAGAGGTGTGCGAAAACACATCGATACAGCAGAAGGTATGAGATGTGTGCAAAAACAAAGCAATATAGGGGAAGCTATGGGAGGTGAGCCAAAACACAGAATATAGGGGAAGCTATTGGAGGGGCGCAAAATCACAGTGATATAGTGGAAGTTATGAGAGCTGCGGGAAAACACGGCGATATAGGCAAATCTATGAGAGGTGAGCAAAAACACAGCGATATATGGAAAGCTATCAGACGTGCGTGAAAACACAGCTATACAGGGGAAGCTATGGGAGGTGACCGAAAACATAGCGATATAGGGGAAGGTATGATTGGCATGCGAAAACACAGCGATACATGGGAAGCTATGGGAGGTGCGTGAAAACGGCGATATAGGGGAAGGAATGAGAGGCGCGCAAAAACACAGCGATATAGTGGAAGGTATGAGAGGAGCACAAATTCACGGCGATATAGAGGAAAGTATGAGAGGTGCCTCGCCTCTAGCCTCTAGCCTCTAGCCAAGCTTTGAACATAGCCTCTAGCCTCTAGGCAAGCCTCGCCTCTAGCCTTTAGCCAATACTCGCCACTAGCCTCTCACCTCCAGCCATACCTCGGCTCGCCACTTTAAACTTGTGCACACAGATATATTTTGAATGTTTTGAAATGATTTTTTCTTTGGCATACTCTAATGTGGGTGTGAGAGGGTTTGGTGGAGTTCCCGGATTTGGGTGTGTCTGTGGATTTTCAATAGTGACGAATCTCAAGTTTGTTTCATTCGTAGGGATTATAGGCATTTTATGTTTTTCAGATCTGTTCGTATTGTGTTTTTAAATTGGAAGTTGCTACTTAAAATTAGCATACGAACACCTTCCTGTTTGCCGTTAACGCTCACACCCTCGTCTACTTCCTAACTTAATCTCCGGACCTCGTTCCTTGCAACACAACGACTAAATCTGTGCGCATCTCAATAAGAGGTGTGCGAAAACACAGCGATGTCGGGGAAGCTATGAGAGGAGACTCGCCTCTCGCCTCTAGCCTCTTGCAATGCCTCGCCTCTCGTTTCCTGGCCAATTCGGATTGTGTGTTTAAGTTTGCTCCAGTCCCGAGATTTATCTGTGGAACTCAGTCTCTCCGTGTCAGGGTACGTTTTCCAACTTCCAATTCAGTTCCGATGGTGACCTCTGAACCTCAGTCTCTCCCTGTCATGTATTCTTCGTTTTACTTCAGCACCGCAGTTTACCTGTGTAACTCCGTCTCTCCGCGGCAAGAGAGGTTTTGCCTGCCGCTTTCCTTTCTACACTCCGTGTCAGGATAGTTCTGCCTACCTTCTGCTTCCCTGAACACCTTCCTGTTTGCCGTTAACACTCACACAAATCAGTGTGCACCCTCATGTGCGAGTTTCGGGACAGCAGTTTCAGAGCATGAGTTTCAGGGTAAGAGATTCAGGGCCAGAGATTCAGGGCTGGAGTTTCACTGCAGGGTTTTCAAGGTCATCTGGTTCTTGGCAGGAATTTTAGCTCAGTAGTGTCAGGGCATGAATTTCAGGGCTTTAGTTTCAGGACAGGAGATGCAGGGCAGGAGATTCACGGCAGGAGTATCAAGTTCATCAGTTTTTGTGGAGGAGTTTCAGGTCAGTTGTTTCGGTGCATGAGTTTCAGGGTAGGAGATTCAGGGCCAGAGATTCAGGCTGTAGTTTCAGGACAGGGGTACGCAAAAACACAGCGATGTAGAGAGGTTTGGGAAAACGCAGCGATATAGGAGAAGGTATGAGAGGTGCACGAAAACACGACGATGTTGGAGAAGATATGAGATGTGCGCGAAAACACAGCGATGTAGGAGAAGCTATGGGAGGTGCTCAAAAACACTGCAATATAGGGGAAGCTATAAGAGGTGCGTGAAAAAAAGCGATTTAGGGGAAGGTATGAGAGGTGCGCGAAAACACAGCAATATCGGGCAATCTATGGGAGATGTGCGAAAACAGTGCAATATAAGGGAAGCTATGAGAGGTGCGCGAAATTTCGGCGATATAAGGGAAGATATGAGAGGTGCGCGAAAACACAGCAATATTGAGGAAGCTATCAGAGGTGAGCGAAAACACAGTGATATAGGAGAAGCACTGAGAGGTGCGCGAAAACACAGCGATATAGGGGAGGCTGCGGGAGGTGCACGAAAACACAACAAAGTAGGGGAATCAATTAGAATCTAAATGCTGCGATATAGGGGAAAGTAGGAGAGGTGCGCGAAAACACGGGGATATAGGGGAAGGCAGGAGAGGTGCGTGAAACACAGCGAAATATGGGAAGGTATGAGAGTAGCACAAAAACCTTGCTACTGGGCAGGAGTTTCAGAGCGGCAGTTTCAGCGCATGAGTTTGAGGGATGTAGTTTCAGGTCTGTAGTTTCAGGGCAGGAGATTCAGTGTAGGAGTTTCAGGGCAGTTGATTCAGCGACCTGTTTCAGGTAGGAGATTCAGGGCAAGAGTTTCAATGTCATCAGTTGCTGGGCAGGAGTTTCGGGACAGCAGTTTCAGGGCATGAGTTTCAGGGTGGGAGATTCAGGGCCGGAGATTCAGGGCTGGAGTTTCAGGGCAGGGGTTTCAAGGTCATCAGTTTCTGGGTAAGAGTTTCAGGTCTGTAGTTTCGGTGCATGAGTTTCAGGGTAGGAGATTCAGGGCCAGGGATTCAGGGCTGGAGTTTCAGGGCAGGGTTTTCAAGGTCATTTGGTTTTTGGCAGGAATTTTAGCTCAGTAGTGTCAAGGCATGAATTTCAGGGCTATAGTTTCAGGGCAGGAGATTCACTGCAGAAGTTTCAAGTTCATCAGTTTCTGTGGAGGAGTTTCAGGTCAGTTGTTTTGGTGCATGAGTTTCAGGGTAGGAGATTCAGGGCCAGAGATTCAGAGCTGGAGTTTCAGGGCAGGGGTTTCAAGATCATCAGTTTCTGAGCAGGAGTTTCAGGTCAGTAGTTTCAGGGCGTGCGTTTCCAGGGAAGGCGTGTCAGGGTGGGAGATTTAGGTCAATTGCTTCGGGGCATCAATTGAGGGCCAGATATTCAGGGCTGGAGTTTCAGGGCAGGGGTTTCAAGGTCATCAGTTTCTGGGCAGCAGTTTCAGATCAGTAGTTTCAGGGAAGGAGCATCTCTCATGCCTTTCCCTAATTTGCTGTGTATTCGTGCACCTCCCATAGCTTTCCCTACATCGCTGTTTCTGTGCACCTCTCATACCATCCCCTATATTGCTGTGTATTCGTGCACCTCCCATAGCTTTCCCTACATCGCTGTTTCTGTGCACCTCTCATACCTTCCCCTATAACGCTGTGATTTTGCGCACCTTTCATACCCTCCCCTACATCGCCGTGTTTTCGCACACCTCTCATAGCTTCCCCTATGTCGCCGAGGTGCATGAATACACGGCGATATAGAGGAATCTATGGGAGGTGCATGAAAACACAGCGATATAGGGGAAGGTATTGGTGTTGCGCGAAAACACAACGATGTCAGGAATGCTAAGAGAGGTGCGCAAAAATACGGCGATATAGGAGAAGCTATGAGAGGTGCGTGAAGACACAGCGATATAGGGGATGGTATGAGAGGTGGACGAAAACACACCAGTATAGGGGAGGGTATGAGCAGTGCGCGACAACAGAGAGATGTAGGGGAAGCTATGGGAGGTGCACAAAAACACGGCGATATAGGGGAAGTTATGAGAGGGAAGCGACAGTACAGCGATATATGGGAAGCTATGCGAGATGTGCGAAAACACGGCGATATAGGAGAATGTATGAGAGATGCACGAAAACACAATGATATAGGAGAAACTATCAGAGGTGTGTGAAAACACGGCGATACAGGGGAACCGATGAGAGGTGCCTGAAAACGCAGCGATATAGGGGAAGGTATGCCAGGTGCATCAAAACACCGATATGGGGAAGCTATGGGAGGTGCACAAAAACACAGCGATATAGGAGAAGGTATGAGAGATGAGCGAAAACTCAGCTAAAAAGGGGAAGGTATGAGAGGTCAGCGAAAACACAGCCATATAGTGGAAGGTATGAGAGGTGCGCGAAAACACAGCGACGTTGGGGAAGCTTTGCGAGGTGCGCGAAAACACGGCGATATAGGGGAAGCTATGGGAGGTGTGCGAACACACAGCGATATAGGGGAAGCTATGGGATGTGCGCGCAACCCAGCAATGTAGGAGAGCTCTAAGATGTGCGCAAAAAGAATGTGATGTCGGGGATACTATGAGATGTGCGCAAAAACATGGGGATATATTGGAAGCTATGAGAAGTGTGGAAAAGCACCGTGATATTGTGGAAGCTATGGGAGTTGCACGAAAACATGTCGTGATAGAGGAAGGTATGAGAGGTGCGCGAAAACACTGCGATATTGGGGAAGTTATAAGAGGTGTGCGAAAACACAGCGATGTCGGGGAAGCTATGAGAGGAGACTCGCCTCTCGCCTCTAGCCTCTTGCAATGCCTCGCCTCTCGTTTCCTGGCCAATTCGGATTGTGTGTTTAAGTTTGCTCCAGTCCCGAGATTTATCTGTGGAACTCAGTCTCTCCGTGTCAGGGTACGTTTTCCAACTTCCAATTCAGTTCCGATGGTGACCTCTGAACCTCAGTCTCTCCCTGTCATGTATTCTTCCCCTATATCGCTGTGTTTTCATGCACCTCTCATACCTTCCATTTTTTAGATGTGTTTTCGCTCACCTCTCATATCTTTGCCTTTCTCGCCTTGTTCTCGTGCACCACTCATACCTTCCACTTTTTAGCTGTGTTTTTGCGCACCTCTCATCCCTTCCCCTATATCGCTGTGATTTTGCGCACTTCCCATAGCTTCCCCTATATTGCTGTGTTTTCACGCACCTCCCATACCTTCCCCAATATGGCTGTGTTTTCGCGCACCTCTGATAGTTTCCCCTATATCACCCCGTTTCCGCGCACCTCGCATAGCTTCCCCTCTATCGCTGTGTTTTCACGCACCTCCCATACCTTCCCCAATTTGGCTGTGTTTTTGCGCACCTCTCATACCTTCCCCTGTATTGCTGTGTTTTTGCACACCTCCCATAGCTTCCCCTATATCACTCTGTTTTCACGCACCTCCCGTAGCTTCCCCTATATCGCTGTGTTTTGATGTGCCTATCATACCTTCCCCTATATCGCCGTGTTTTTGCTCACCTCTCATATCTTTGCCTATATCGACGTGTTCTCGCGCACCTCTCATACTTTCCACTTTTTAGATGTGTTTTTGCTCATTTCTCAAACATTTCCCTATATCGCCGTGTTTTCCCGCATCTCGCATACCTTCACCTATATCGCCATGCTTTCGCACACCTCTCATAGCTTCCCCATGTCACTGTGTTTTCGTGCAGCTTTCGTAACTTCCCATATATCGCCTTGTTTTTGAGCGCCTCCCATAGCTTCCCCTATATCGCTGGGTTTTCGCACACCTCCCATACCTTCCCCAATATGGCTGTATTTTCGCACACCTCTCATACCTTGCCCTCAATCACTGTGTTTTTGCACACGTCCCACAGCTTCCCTTACATTGCTTTGTTTTTGCGCACCTGTCATAGCTTCTCTTAAATAGCTGCGTTTTCGCGCACCTCTCATAACTTCCCCTATACCGCCGTGTTTTCAAGCACCTCCCATAGCTTCCCCTATATCGCTGTGTTTATGCGCACCTCCCATACCTTCCCCAATATGGCTGTTTTGTCGCGCACCTCTCATACCTTGCCCTGTATCGCTGTGTTTTCGCACACGTCCCACAGCTTCCCCTATATTGCTTTGTTTTCGCGCACCTCCCATAGCTTCCCCTATATTGCTGTGTTTTCGTGCACCTCTGATAGTTTCCCCTATATCGGTCTGTTTCTGCACACCTCCCATAGCTTCCCCTATATCACTGTGTTTTCATGCACCTCTCATACCTTCCCCTATATCGCTGAGTTTTAGCTCCCCTCTCATAGCTTCCCCTATATCGCCGTGTTTTCACGCACCTCTCATACCTTCCATTTTTTAGATGTGTTTTCACTCACCTCTCATATCTTTGCCTATATCGCCTTGTTCTCGCGCACCACTCATACCTTCCACTTTTTAGCTATGTTTTTGCGCACCTCTCATCCCTTCCCCTATATCGCTGTGATTTTGCGCACTTCCCATAGCTTCCCCTATATTGCTGTGTTTTCATGCACCTCCCATAAATTCCCCAATATGGCTGTGTTTTTGCGCACCTTTCATAGCTTCCCCTATATCACTGTGTTTTCGCGCACCTCTAATCGCTTCCCCTATATCGCTGTGTTTTCCGGCACCTCCCATAGCTGCCCCTCTATTGCGTTGTTTTCGCACATCTCTCATACCTTCCCCTGTATCGCCGTGTTTTCACACACCTGTCATAACTTCCCCTATATGTCTGTGTTTTCGAACACCTCCCATTGCTTCCCCACTCTCGCTGTGTTTTCGTGCACCTCCCATACCTTCCCCAATAAGGCTGTGTTTTCACACACCTCTCACAGCTTCCCCGATATTGCTGTTTTCGTGCATCTCCCATATCTTCCCCTATATTGCTTTGTTTTGATGCACCTATCATAGGTTCCCCTATATCGCTGTGTTTTCACTCACCTCTCATATCTTTGCCTATATCGCCGTGTTCTCGCACACCTCTCACACCATCCACATTTTAGCTGTGTTTTCGCTCATCTCTAATACATTCCCCTATATTGCCATGATTTTGCGCACCTCTCATACCTTCACGTATATCGCCATGTGTTCGCACACCTCTCATAACTTCCACATATCACTGTGTTTTAGCGCAGCTCTCATAACTTCCCCTATATCGCCGTGATTTCGCGTACATCCCATCCTTTCCCCTAGATTGCTGTGATTTCGTGCACCTCCTATAGCTTCCCCTATATCGCTGTGTTTTCGCGCACCTCTCATACCTTCCCCTATATCGCTGTGATTTCGTGCACCTCCTATAGCTTCTCCTATATCGCTGTGTTTTCGAGTACCTCTCATACCTTCCTCTATATCGCTGTGTTTTCGGGCACCTCCAATACCTTCCCTAATATTGCTATGTTTTTGCACTCATCCCGTAGCTTCCCTTATATTTCGATGTTTTCGCACACCTCTCACAGCTTACCCTAAATCGCTGTGTTTCGCGCACCTCTCATAGCTTCCCCTATATTGCCGTGTATTTGCGCACCTCGCATAGCTTCACCTATATCCCCGTGTATTCGCGCACCTCTCATACCTTCCCCTATATGGCTCTGCATTCGCGCACCTCGCATATCTTCCCATATATTGTTGTGTTTTCGCGCACCTCTCATACATTCCTCTATATCGCTGTGTTTTCGCGCACCTCCCAGAGCTTCCCCTATAACTTTATGTTTTCATGCACCTCCCACAGTGTCCACAATAACGCTATGTTTTCGAGCACCTCCCATAACTTCCCCCACATCACGTTCTTTTCGTGCACATCTTAGAGCTTCCCCTACATTGCTGGGTTTTCTTGCACCTCCCATACCATCCCCAATATTGCTGTGTTTACGTGCACTTCCCATAGCTGCCCCTCTATTGCGATGTTTTCGCGCACCTCTCATAGCTTCCCCTGTATCGCCGTGTTTTCGAACACCTCCCATAACTTTCCCGACATCACGTTCTTTTTGCGCACATCTTAGAGCTTCCCCTACATTGCTGGGTTCTCGTGCACCTCCCATACCTTCCACAATATGGCTGTGTATTCGCGCACCTCTCATACCTTGCCCTCAATCACTGTGTTTTTGCACACATCCCACAGCTTCCCCTATATTGCTTTGTTTTCGCGCACCTGTCATAGCTTCCCTTAAAACGCTGCGTTTTCGCGCACCTCTGATAGTTTCTCCTATATCACCCTGTTTTCGCGCACCTCGCATAGCTTCCCCTACATCACTGTGTTTTTGCGCACGTCTCATATCTTCCCCTATATCACTGTGTTTTCGCGCACCTCCCATACATTCCCCAATATGGCTATGTTTTCACGCACCTCTCATACCTTGCCCTGTATCGCTGAGTTTTCGCACACCTCCCACAGCTTCCGCTATATTGCTTTGTTTTTGCACACATCCCATAGCTTCCCCTATATTGCTGTGTTTTCGCGCACCTCTGATAGTTTCCCCTATATCACTGTTTTTTCGCGCACCTCTCATAGCTTCCCCTATATCGCTGTGTTATCGCGCACCTCTCAAACCTTCCCCTATATTGCTGTGTTTTCGAACACCTCCCATTCCTTCACCACTCTAGCTGTGTTTTCGCACACCTCACATACGTTCCCCTGTATTGCTGTGTTTTCACGTACCTCTCATAGCTTTGCGAATAACGCCGTGTTCTCGCGCACCTCTCACACCTTCCAATTTTTAGCTTTATTTTCGCGCACCTCTCATACCTTCAAGTGTATTGCCGTTGTTCGCACACCTCTCATTGCTTCCCCATATCACTGTGTTTTCGCGCAGTTCTCATAACTCCCCTATTTCGCTGTGATTTCGCGCACCTCCCATAGCTTCCTCTATATCGCTGTCTTTTCACGCACCTCTAATGCCTTCCCTTATATCGCTGTATTTTTGCCCACCTCTTATACATTCCCCTACATCGCAGTGTTTTCGAGCACCTCTCACACCTTCCTCTATATTGCTGTGTTTTCGGGCACCTCCGATACCTTCCCCAATATTGCTATGTTTTCGCAGACATCCCATAGCTTCCCCTATATTGCAATGTTTTCGCACACGTCTCACAGCTTCCCCTAAATCGCTGTTTTTGCGCACTTCTCATAGCTTCCCCTATATTGCGATGTTTTTGTGTACCTCTCCTAGCTTCCCCTAAATCGCTGTGTATTCACGCACCTCTTATCGCTTCCCCTATATCGCCGTGTTTTCGCGCACACCGCATAGCTTCCCCTACATCGCTGTGTTTTCGGGCACCTCTCATACCTTATCCTAAATCGCCGTGTTTTCATACAACTCCCATAGCTTCCCCTATATCTCTGTGTTTTCTCGCCCCTCTCATACCTTGCCCTGTATTGCTGTGTTTTCGCACACATCCTACAGCTTCCCCTATATTGCTTTGTTTTTGTGCAGGTCACATAGCTTCTCCTATATCGCTGTGTTTTCGCTCACCTCTCATAACTTTGCCTATATCGCCGTGTTTTCGCGCACCTCACATACCTTCTCCTGTATCGCCGTGTTTTCACGTACCTGTCATACATTCCCCTATAGCGCTGTGTTTTCACGCACCACTCATACCTTCCCCTGTATCGCTGTGGTTTCACACACCTCCCATAGCTTTCCCTATATCGCTGTGTTTGCGCGAACTGTCTCATACCTTCCCCTGCATCGCTGTGTTTTCGCACACCTAACATAGCTTCCCCAATAACGCTGTGTTTTCGCGCACCTCTTAAACCTTCCTCTGTATCGCCGTGTTTTCGCGCACCTCCCATAGCGTCCCTAATTTCATTGATTTTTTTGCGCACCTCTGAAACCTTCCCCTGTATCACCATGTATTCACGCACTTCTCATAAATTCCCCTATATTGCTGTGTTTTCGAACACCTCCCATAGCTTCACCACTCTAGCTGTGTTTTCACGCACCTCACATACGTTCCCCTGTATCACTGTGTTTTCACGTACCTCTCATACATTCCCCTATAGCACTGTGTTTTTGCGCACCTCCCATAGCTTCCCTTGCTGCTGTGATTTCGCGCACCTCCCGTAGCTTCCTCTATATCGCTGTCTTTTCACGCACCTCTAATGCCTTCCCTTATATCGCTGTATTTTTGCTCACCTCTTATACATTCCCCTACATCGCAGTGTTTTCGAGCACCTCTCATACCTTCCTCTATATTGCTGTGTTTTCGGGCACCTCCGATACCTTCCCCAATATTGCTATGTTTTCGCAGACATCCCATAGCTTCCCCTATATTGCAATGTTTTCACACACGTCTCACAGCTTCCCCTAAATCGCTGTTTTTGCGCACTTCTCATAGCTTCCCCTATATTGCGATGTTTTTGTGTACCTCTCCTACCTTCCCCTAAATCGCTGTGTATTCACGCACCTCTTATCGCTTCCCCTATATCGCCGTGTTTTCGCGCACCTCGCATAGCTTCCCCTACATCGCTGTGTTTTCGGGCACCTCTCATACCTTATCCTAAATCGCCGTGTTTTCATGCAACTTCCATAGCTTCCCCTATATCTCTGTGTTCTCTCGCAACTCCCATACCTTCCCCAATATGGCTGTGTTTTCGCGCCCCTCTCATACCTTGCCCTGTATTGCTGTGTTTTCGCACACATCCTACAGCTTCCCCTATATTGCTTTGTTTTTGCGCAGGTCACATAGCTTCCCCTATATCGCCGTGTTCTCGCGCACCTCTCATACCTTCCACTTTTTAGCTGTGTTTTTGCTCATCTCTAATACATTCCCCTGTATCGCCGTTTTCGCGCACCTCTCATACCTTCACGTATATCGCCATGTGTTCACACACCTCGCATACTTTCCTGTAAATCTCTGTGTTTTTGTGCACCTCTCATAGATTTCCCAACATCTCTGTAATTTCGCGCACCTCTTATTCCTTCCACTATATCGCTGTGTTTTCACACCCCTCTCGTACCTTCCCCTATATCAGTGTGTTTTTGCGCACCTCCCATAGTTTCCCCAATAACTCTGTGTTTTCGCACACCTCTCATACATTCTCCTACATCGCAGTGTTTTCACGTACCACTTATACCTTCAACTGTATCACTGTGTTCTCGCGCTGTGTCCCATTCCTTCCCAAATATTGCTGTGTTTTCGCACAACTCCCATATCTTCCCCTATATTGCTCTGTTTTTGCGCACGTCTCAGAGCTTACCCTATATTGCTGTGTTTTCGTGCACCTCCCATAGCTTCCCCTCTATCACTGTGCTTTCATTTCCCTCTCATACATTCACCTAAACCGTTGTGTTTTCGCTCACCTACCATAGCTTCCCTTATATCGCCGTGTTTTCGTGCACCTCCAAGACATTCCCTTTATCGCTGTGTTTTCGCGCAACTCCCACACCTTCCCCAAAACAGTGAAATATGGGAAGGTAGGAGAGGTACGCGAAATCACAGCAATGTAGGGAAAGCTATGAGAAGTGCAGGAAAACACGGCGATATAGGGGAAGCTATGGGAGGTGCGCAAAAAGCCAGCGATATGGAAAAGTTATGGGAGGAGCGAGAAAACATGGCGATATAGGGGAAGGTATGAGAGGTGCGTGAAAACACAGCGATATAGGGGACGCTATTGGAGGTGAGCAAAAACACATCGATATTGGGGAAGCTACGAGAGGTGCGCGAAAATACAGTGATATAGGGGAAGCTATGAGAGGTAAGTGAAAACACAGCGATACAGGGGAAGTTACGGTAGGTGTGTGAAAACACAGTGATGTAGCGGAAGGTAGGAGAGGCGTGCAAAAACACAGCGATATAGGGGAAGGTATCAGAGGTGAATGAAAACACAGTGATATTGGGGAAGTTACGAGAGATGAGCGAAAACTCAGCTAAAATGGGGAAGGTATTAAAGGTGCACGAGAACTCGGTAGTATAGGTAAAGCTATGAGAGGTGAGCAAAAACACAGCGATATAGGGGAAGCTATGGGAGGTGCGCGAAAACACAGCGATTTGGGGAAACCTATGAGAAGTGTGCGAAAACCTTGCAATATATGGGAAGCTATGACAGGTGCGCGAAAACACTGCGATATATGGGAAGCTATGGGAGGTGCGTCAAAACACAGCTATATAGGGGAAGGTATGAGAGCTGCGCTAATGCACAGCAATATAGGGGAAGTTGTGAGAGGTCTGCGAAAACACAGCGATGTATGGGAAGCTATGGGAGGTGCGTGAAAACACGACAATGTAGGGCAACGTATGAGAGGTGCGCTAAAACACATCGATATGGGGAAGCTACGAGAGGTGCGCGGAAACACAGCGATATAGTGGAATGTATGAGAGGTGCGCGAAAACAGAGATTTTGGGAAAGCTATGAGAGGTGCGCGAAAACACATCACTATAGGGGAATATATGAGAAGTGCGTGAAAACACGGCGATATAGGGGAAGCTATGTCAGGTGTCCCAAATTACAGCGATATCGGGGAAGGTATGAGAGGTGCGAGAAAACACAGCGATATAGGGGAAGCTATGGGAGGTGCATTACAACATGGTGATATAGGAGAATGTATGCGAGGTGCGTGAAAACGCGGCGATACAGGGGAAGGTATGAGAGGTTAGGGAAAACATGGCAATATAGGGGGAAGCTATGTGAGGTGCGCAAAAACAGAGTGATATAGAGGAAGGTACATGAGGTGCGCGAAAGCAGCGATTTTGGGGGTGCTGTGGGAGGTGCGGGAAAACACGGTGATATAGGGGAAGATATGAGAGGTGCCTGGAAATACAATGATTTACGGTAAGTTATGAGAGGTGCGCGAAAACACAGCGATATAGGGGAAGGTATGAGAGTGCGCGAAAACACGGCGATACAGGGCAATGTATCAGAGGTGCGCAAAAAAAAACAGCCATATAGGGGAAGGTATGAGAGAGAAAAAACACAGCGATATTGGGGTAGCTGCGGGAGGTGCACAAAAACACAGTGAGATTGGGGAATCTCTTAGAGGTGCGCAAAAACACTGCGATATCGGGGAAGGTATGAGAGGTGTGCAAAAACACGGCGATATAGGGTAAGGCATGAGATGTGCGCGAAAACACGGCGAAATATGGGAAGCTATGGGAGGTGCGTGAAAACACAGTGATATAGAGGAAGCTATAGGAGATGCGAGAAAACACAGCGATATAGGAGAGGTATGAGAGATGAGTGAAAACTCAGCTAAGAAGGAGACGGTATGAGAGGTGCGCAAAAACACGGTGATATAGGGAAATCTATGAGAGGTGCGGGAAAACACAGCGATATATGGTAAGCTATGGGTGGTGCACAAAAACACAGCGATACAGGGGAAGGCATGAGAGGTGTGAGAAAACACAGCGATATAGGGGAAGGTATGAGAGCTGCGCGAGAACAAAGTTATATAGGGGAAGCCATGGGAGGTGCGCGAAAACATGGCAATATACGTGAAGGAATGAGAGGTGTGTGAAAACACGTCAATATAGGGGAAGCGATGAGAGGTGCGCGAAAACGCAGTGATATAGTTGGATGGTATGCGAGGTGCGTGAAAACACAGTGATATGGGGTAGGTATGAGAGATGCACGAAAACACAATGATATAGGGGAAGGTATGAGAGGTGTGCGAAAACACAGAGATATAGGAGAAGTTACGAGAGATGAGCGAAAACTGAGCTGAACAGGGGAAGGTATGAGTGCTGCATGAGAACAAGGTGATATAGGGGAAGCTATGGGAGGTGCGCGAAAACACAGCGATTTGCATGAAGGAATGAGAGGTGTGTGAAAACACGTCGATATAGGGGAAGGTATGGGAGGTGCGTCAAAACACAGCTATATAGGGGAAGTTATGAGAGATCTGCGAAAACACAGCGATGCATGGGAAGCTATGGGAGGTGCGTGAAAACACGGCGATGTAGGGGAAGGTACGAGAGGTGCGCAAAAACACAGCGATATAGTGGAATGTATGAGAGGTGGCGAAAACTCAGAGGTTTTGGGAAAGCTATGAGAGGTGCACGAAAACAGCGCTAAAGGGGAATATATGAGAGGTGCGCAAAAACACAGCGATATACATGAAGGAATGCGAGGTGTGTAAAACCACGTTGATATAGGGGAACCGATGAGAGGTGCGGGAAAATGCAGCGATATAGCAGACGGTTTGTGCGGTGCGCGAAAGCACAGTGATATAGGGGAAGGTATGACAGGTGCTCAAAAACACAATGATATAGAGGAAGCTTTGGGTGGTGTGCGAAAACACAGCAATATAGGGGAAGCTATGAGAGGTGGCGAAAACTCAGAGGTTTTGGGAAAGCTATGAGAGGTGCACGAAAACAGCGCTAAAGGGGAATATATGAGAGGTGCGCGAAAACAAAGCACTATAGGGGAAGGTATGGGAGGTGTCTGAAAATACAGCGATATAGGGGAAGGTATGGGAGGTGCGCAAAAACACAGCGATATACTTGAAGGAATGCGAGGTGTGTAAAACCACGTTGATATAGGGGAACCGATGAGAGGTACGGGAAAATGCAGCGATATAGCAGACGGTTTGCGCGGTGCGCGAAAGCACAGTGATATAGGGGAAGCTATGAGAGGTGCCCGGAAACACAGTGATATAGGGGACGCTATGGGAGGTGTGCAAGAACACAGCAACACAGGGGAAGGTTTGAGAGGTGCGCGAAAACACAGTGATATAGGGGAAGCTATGGGAGGTGCGTGAAAATACAGTGATATAGGGGAAGCTATGGGAGGTGCGCGAAAACAGAGCGATATAGGGGAAGGTATGAGAGGCACACAAATAAACAGCGATACATGGGAAGCTATGGGAGGCGAGTGAAAACACGGCGAAATAGCGGAAGCTATGGGATGTGCATGAAAACACATTGATATTGGGAAATCTACGAGAGGTGCGCGAAAACACAGCGATATAGTGGAAGATATGGGAAGTGCGCGAAAACACAAAGGTATAGGGAAATCTATGAGACGTGCGCAAAAACACAGCGATATATGGGAAGCTATGGGCGGTGCACAAAAACATAGCGATATTGGGGAAGGCATGAGAGGTGGGAGAAAACACAGTGATATAGGGGAAGCTATGGGAGGTGCCTGAAAACAAGGCGATATAGGAGAAGGTATGAGAGGTGCGCAAATACACAGCAATGTAGGGGAAGTTATGCGAAGTGCACGAAAACACGGCAATATAGGGGAAGCTCTGAGAGGTGCGCGAAAACATAGCAATATAGGAGAAGCACTGAGACGTGCGAGGAAACACAGCTATATAGGGGAAGCTATGGAAGGTGTGCGAAAACACAGCGATACAGCAGAAGGTATGAGATGTGCGCGAAAACACAGCAAAATAGGAGAAGATATGGGAGGGGCGCGAAAACACAGCGATAAGGGGAATGTATGAGAGGTGCGCAAAAACACGGCGATATATATGAAAGAATAAGAGGTGTGTGAAAACACGTTGATATATGGGAAGCGATGAGAGGTGCCCGAAAACACAGCGATATAGGGGAAACTATGGGAAGTGTGCAAAAGCACAGCAATACAGGGGAAGGTATGAGAGGCGGGTGAAAACACAGCCATATTGGGGAATGTATGGGAGGTGTGCGAAAACACAGCGATATAGTGGAATGTATGAGAGGTGCGCGAAAACACAGAGATTTTGGGAAAGCTATGAGAGGTGCACGTAAACACAGCGCTATAGGTGAATATATGAGAGGTGCGCGAAATCACGGCGATATAGGGGAAGCTATGGGAGGTGCGCAAAAACACAGCGATATAGTGGAATGTATGAGAGGTGCGCGAAAACACAGAGATTTTGGGAAAGCTATGAGAGGTGCACGTAAACACAGCGCTATAGGTGAATATATGAGAGGTGCGCGAAATCACGGCGATATAGGGGAAGCTATGGGAGGTGCGCAAAAACACAGCGATATAGGGGAAGGTATGATGGCTGTGCAAAAACACAGTGATATAGGGAAAGTTATGGGAGGTGCGCGAAAATACAGCATTATATGTGAAGGAATGAGAGGTGTGTGAAAACACGTCGATACAGGGGAAGCAATGAGAGGTGCGCGAAAACGCGGCAATATAGGAGAAGGTATGAGAGATGAGTGAAAACTCAGCTAAAAAGGGGAAGGTATGAGAGATGCGTGAGAACACTGCGATATAGGCAAATCTATGAGAGGTGAGCAAAAACACAGCGATATAGGGGAAGCTATTGGAGGTGTGCGAAAACACAGCGATATAGGGAAGCTATGAGAGGTGCGTGGAAACACAGCGATATAGGGGAAGCTATGGGTGGTGTGCAAAAACACAGCGATAAGGGGAAGCTATGGGAGGTGCGTGAAAACACAGCGATTTAGGGGAAGGTATGAGAGGGAGGTGAAAACACAGCGATATCGGGGAAGGTATGAGAGGAGTGCGAAAACACGGCGATATATAGGAAGCCATGGGAGGAGCATGAAAACAGGGTGATATAGGGGAAGGCATGAGAGGTGCGCAAAGGCACAGCGATGTAGGGGAAGCTATGGGAGTCGCTGAAAGCAGAGAGATATAGTGGAAGTGATGAGAGGGGCACGAGTGTACAGCGATATAGGGGAACTATGGTAGGTACCTGAAAAAACAGCGATATGGGGAAGGAATGAGAGGTGTGCTAAAGCACAGCAATATAGGGGAATGTATCAGAGGTCTGCGAAAACACGGCGATATAGGGGAAAGTATGTTAGGTGCCCGAAAACACAGCGATGTAGGGGAATGTATGAGAGGTGAAAGAAAACACAGCTCTATTGGGGAAGGTATGAGAGCTGCACGAAAACACGGCGATATAGTGGCAGCTATGAGAGGTGAGCAAAAACACAGCGATATAGGAGAAGTTATGAGAAGTGCGCAAAAACAGAGCAATATAGGGGAAGCTATGGGAGGTGCACAATAACACCGCGATGTAGGGGAAGATATGAGAGGTGCACAGAAACACGGCGATGTAGGGGAATATATGACAGGTGCACGAAAACACGACGATATGGGGCAAGCTATGAGAGGTGCGCGAAAACACAGCGATTTAGGGGAAGGTATAAGAGGGAGGCGAAAACACAGCGATATAGGGGAAGCTATGGGAGGTGCGCGGAATCGCAGCGATGTAGAGGAAGGGATGAGAAGTGCGTGAAAACATCGCAACATATGGGAAGCTATGAGAGGTGCGCGATAACACAGCGATACAGGGGAAGGTATGAGAGGAGCGTGAAAACACGGCGATATATAGGAAGCCATGGGAGGTGCATGAAAACAGGGCAATATAAGGGAAGGCATGAGAAGTGCGCAAAAGCACAGATATGTAGGGGAAGCTATGGGAGGTGAGCAAAAAAACAGCGATATAGGGGAAGCTATGGGAGGTGAGCGAAAAAACAGCGATATAGGAGAAGCTATGGGAGGTACGCGAAATCACAGCGATATAGGGGAAGGGATGAGAAGTGCGTGAAAATACATCGATATAGGAGAAAGTATGGGATGTGCCCGAAAACACAGCTATATAGGGGAATATATGGGAGGTGCGTGAAAACACAGCGATATAGGGGAAGGTATGAGAGGTGCGCAAAAGCACAGCGATGTAGGGGAAGCTATGGGAGTTGCTGAAAGCAGAGAGAAATTGGGGTGCACGAGAGCACAGCAACACAGGGAAAGTTATGGGAAGTGCCGGAAAAAAACAGTGCTAAAACACAGCAATATAGGGGAAGGTATCAGAGGTCTGCGAAAACACGGCAATATAGGGGTAAGTATGTTAGGTGTGCAAAAACACAGCGATATAGTGGAAGGTGTGAGAGGTTCACGAAAAAAACAGAGATATAGGGAAATCTATGAGAGGTGCGCCAAAACACAGCGATATATGAGAGGCTATGGGAGGTGCTGGAAAACAGAGTGATATAGGGGAAGCTATGAGAGGTGCGCCAAAGCACGGCGATATTGGAGAAAGGATGAGAGGTGCGCCCAACACAGCGATATAGGTGAAGCTTTGGGAGTTGTGCGAATACACAGCAATATAGGGGAAGCTCTGAGACGTGCACGAAAACACAGCTATGGGGGAAGCGATGGAAGGTGTGTGACAGCACAGCAATACAGCAGAAGGTGTGAGATGTGCGCGAAAATACAGCAATATAGGGGAAGCTATTGGAAGTGCGCGAAAACACAGTAATATATGAGAAGTTACGGGATGTGCGCAAAAACACAGTGATGCAGGAGAATGTATGAGAGGTGCGCGAAAACACGGTGACTCGGGAAGTTATAAAAGGTGAGCGAAAACACAGCTATATAGGGGAAGATATGAGAGGTGCGCGAGAACTCGGTGATATAGGCAAAGCTATGGGAGGTGAGCAAAAACACAGCGATATAGGGGAATCTATGGGAGGTGCGTGAAATCGCAGCGATGTAGGGGAAGGGATGAGAAGAGCGTGAAAACATTGCAAAATATGGGAAGCTATGAGAGCTGTACGAGAACACAGCGGTAGAGAGGAAGCTATGAGAGGTGCGTGAAAATACAGCGATATATGGGAAGCTATGGGAGGTGTGTGAAAACATGGCGATATCGGGGATGGTATGAGAGATGCGCGAAAACACATCGATATTGGGGAAGCTATGAAAGGTGCGTGAAAACATCGCAATATATGGGACGCTATGAGATGTGCACGAAAACACCGCGATGTAGGGGAAGATATGAGTGGTGCTCAGAAACACGGTGATGTAGGCGAATATATGACAGATGTGCGAAAACAGGGCGATTTAGGGGAAGCTATGAGAGGTGACCGAAAACCAGTGATATAGGGGAATATGAGAGGTGTGCTAAAACACTGCGATGTAGGGGAGCTATCGGAGGTGTGCGAAAGCAGAGTGATATAGGTGAAGTGATGAGAGGTGCACGAGAGCACAGCGACATAGGGTAAGCTATGGAAGATGTGCTAAAACACAGCAATATAGGGGAAGGCATGAGAGGTCTGCAAAAACACGGCGATATAGGGGAAGGTATGAGAGGTGAGAGAAAACGCAGCTCTGTAGGGGAAGGTATGAGAGCTGTGCGAAAACACGGCAATATAGTGGCAGCTATGAGAGGTGAGCAAAAACACAGCGATACAGGGGAGTGGATGAGAAGTGTGCGAAAACAGAGCGATATAGAGGAAGCTATGAGAGGTGCACGATAATACCGCGATGTAGGGGAAGATAGGAGAGGTGCGCAGAAACACGGCATTGTATGGGGAATATATGGCAGGTGAGCGAAAACGGGGCCATATAGGGGAAGCTATGAGAGGTGACCGAAAGCACAGTGATATAGGAAGCTATGGGAGGTGCGCAGAATCAGCAGAATCATAGCGATATAGGGGAAGGTATGAGAGGTTCGTGAAAACACAGTGATATAAGGGAAGCTACGGAAGGTGCGCAAAAACACGTCGATTTACGTGAAGGAAGGAGAGGTGTGTGAAAACACGTCGATATAAAGGAAGCGATGAGAGGTGCGAGAAAACACAGCGATATATGGGAAGCTATGGGAGGTGCGTAAAAACACAGCTATATAGGGGAAAGTATTAGAGGTGCGCTAAAATACAACAATATAGGGGAAGTTATGAGAGATCTGCGAAAACACGGCGATATAGGGGAATATATGAGAGGTGCGCAAAAAGACAGTGATATGGGGGAAGCTATGAGAGGTGCGTGAAAAGACAGCGATATAGGGGAATTTATGAGAGGCCAGTGAAAACACAGCGGTATATGGGAAGCTATGGGAGGTGTGTGAAAGCACGGCGATGCAGGGGAAGGTATGAGAGATGCGCGACAACACATCGATATAGGCGAAGCTATGAGAGGTGCGCAAAAACACATTGATATAGTTGAAGGTATGAGAGTTGCACGAAAACACAACCATGTAGAGGAAGCAATGCGAGGTGCGCAAAAACACAGCGAAATACTGGAAGCTATGTGAGGTGCGCGAAAACACAGCGATATAGTGGAATGTATGAGAGGTGCGCGAAAACACAGAATTTTGGGAAATCTATGAGAGGTGCGCGAAAACACAGTGCTATAGGGGAATATATGAGAGGTGAGCGAAAATGCGGCGATATAGGGGAAGCTATAGGAGGTGCGCGAAAACACGGCGATATAGGAGAAGGTATGAGAGATGAGCGAAAACTCAGGTATAAAGGGAAACTTATGAGAGGTGCACAAAAAATATGGCGATATCGTCAAAGCTATGAGAGATGAGCAAAAAAACAGCGATATAGGGGAAGCTTTGGGATGTGCGCCAAAACACAGCAATTTAATGGAAGCAATCAGAGGTGCACGAGAACACAGCGGTATAGAGGAAGGTATGAGAGGCACGCAAAAACACAGTGATATAGCGGAAGCTATGAGAGGTGCACCAAAACACAGCAATATAGGGTAAGCTATGAGAGCTGCGCGAAAACAGTGATATAACGGAAGCGATAGGAGGTGTGCGGAATCACAGCAATATATGGGAAGGTATGGGATGTGAGTGAAAATGCAGTGATATAGTGGAAGATATGACAGGTGCACAAAAACACGGCGAAATAGGGGAATTTATGAGAGGTGTGTGAAAACAGCGATATAGGGGAAGGTATGACAGGTGTATCAAAACCCCGATATTGGGAAGCTATGGGAGGTGCACGAAAACACAGCGATATAGGAGAAGGTATGAGAGATGAGCGAAAACTCAGCTATAAAGGGGAAGGTATGAGAGGTGCGCGAAAACGCAGCCATATAGTGGAAGGTATGAGAGGTGCGCGAAAGCACAGAGATATAGGGGATGGTATGAGAGGTGGACGAAAACACACCGATATAGGAGATGGTATGAGAGGTGGACGAAAACACACCGATATAGGGGAGGGTATGAGAGGTGCACGAAACAAAGCAATTTAGGGGAAGCTATGGGAGGTGCGCGAAGACACGGCGATATAGGGGATGGTATGAGAGGTGGACGAAAACACACCGATATAGGGGAGGGTATGAGAAATGCGCGACAACAGAGAGAGGTAGGGGAAGCTGTGGGAGGTGTCTTAAAACACGGCGATGCAGGGGAAAAGATGAGAGGCGCCCGAAAACGCAGTGATATAGGGAACAGTATGAGAGGTGCGTGAAAACACAGAGATATAAGGGAAGGTATGACAGGTGCATCAAAACCCCGATATTGGGAAGCTATGGGAGGTGCACGAAAACACAGCAATATAGGAGAAGGTATGAGAGATGAACGAAAACTCAGCTAAAAAGGGGAAGGTATGAGAGCTGAGCGAAAACACAGCAATATATGGGAAGCTATGGGAGGTGCGTGAAAACACGGCGATATACGAGAAGGTATGAGAGGTGCGCGAGAACACAGCCATATTGGGGAAGGTATGAGAGATGCGCTAAAACGCAGCGATATAGGGGAAGCTATGGGAGGTGTGCGAACACACAGCGATATAGGAGAAGCTATGGGATGTGCGCGGGAACCCAGCAACGTAGGGGAAGCTCTAAGATGTGCTCAAAAAGAACGTGATGTCGGGGAAACTATGAGAGGTGCGCAACAACACAGGGATATATTGGACGCTATGAGAGGTGCGCAAAAGCCCCGTGATATTTTGGAAGCTATGGGAGTTGCCTGAAAACATGTCGAAAACATGTGCGCGAAAACACTGCGATATTGGGGAAGTTATAAGAGGTGTGCGAAAACACAGCGATGTCGGGGAAGCTATGAGAGGAGCCTCGCCTCTCGCCTCTAGCCTCTTGCAATGCCTCGCCTCTCGTTTCCTGGCCGTTTCGGATTGTGTGTTTAAGTTTGCTCCAGTCCCGAGATTTATCTGTGGAACTCAGTCTCTCCGTGTCAAGGTAAGTATTCCAACTTCCAATTCAGTTCCGATGGTGACCTCTGAAACTCAGTCTCTCCGTGTCAAGTATTCTAAGTTTTACTTCAGCACCGAGGTTTACCTGTGTAATTCCGTCTCTCCGTGCCAAGAGAGGTTTTGCCTGCCGCTTTCCTTTCTACGCTCCGTGTCAGGATAGTTCTGCTTACCTTCTGCTTCCCTGAACACCTCCCTGTTTGCCGTTAACGCTCACACAAATCAGTTTGCACCCTCATGTGCGAGAACGTAGTACTAAATCAGTGTGCACCCCCAAATCATGTTCACCCCAAAACTCCGTGTGCACCCATATTCACAGTCACTTCCCTAATTCTACGTTTTCCGCAAATTGGTGCGCACCCCAACCCCGCTTACACGCCCGCAGGCATAACAGATTTTTTCAGAGCAACAATCATTTCAAACCGTTCAGAAAATTGTTGTCTCGGGAAGAAAAATAATCATTGTAAATTCTTTGCAAATCTTGGTGTAACTTCAAACCCGTATTGAATCCGAACGCACATGCGATTATCTTCGAGCATAAACCGTGTCAAACAGTTCAGAAAATGGCTGCCTCGACATTAAAAAACGCAGCGTGAGGGTGCGCACTGATTTGGGGATTGAGGAGATTTAGAGGTTTGTCATAAAATGCAGGGGTGCACACGGCTTCTGGTGGCTCATGTGGATTATTGAGATGCGCGCAGATTTAGTCGTTGTGTTGCAAGGAACGAGGTCCGGAGATGAAGTTAGGAAGTAGACGAGGGTGTGAGCGTTAACAGCAAACAGGAAGGTGTTCGTATGCAAATTTTGAGTAGCAACCTCCAATTTAAAAACTCAATACGAAAAAACGATTTTAAATACGGTTTGAAAGAAATAAAGGGCCTGTAATCTCTACGAATGAAACAAATTTGAGATTCGTCACTATTGAAAATCCAGAGACACACCCAAATCCGGGAACACCACCAAACCCTCTCACACCGCTATTAGAGTATGTCAAAGAAAGAATCATTTCAAAACCTTCAAAAAATATGTCTGCACAAGTTTAAAGTGGCGAGCCAAGGTATGGCTAGAGGCGAGAGGCTAGTGGCGAGTATTGGCTAAAGGCTAGAGGCTAGAGGCTGGAGGCGAGGCTTGGTAAGAGGCTAGAGGCGAGGCACCTCTCATAGCTTCCTCTATAACGCCGTGATTTTGTGCACCTCTCATACCTTCCCCAATATTGCCGAGATTTCGCGCACCTCTCATAGCTTCCCTTATATTGCGCTGTTTACGCGCACCTCCCATAAATTACCCTATATAGCTGTGTTTTCGTGCACCTCTCATGCCTTCCCCTAAATCATTGTTCTTTCACACACTTCTCATAGCTTCCGCTATATTGCAGTGTTATCGCGCACCTCCCATAGCTTCCCTACATTGCTGTGTTTCCGCGTACATCTCGTATCTTCCCCTATATCGCCGTTTTCACGCACCTCCCATAGCATCCCCAAAATTGCTGTTTTCACACACCTCTTATACTTTCCTCCATATTGCTCTGTTATTGCGCACCTCACATAGCTTCCCCCCATATCGCCATATTTTCGCTCACCTCTCACACCTTCCCCTGTATCGCAGCGTTTTCGCGCCCCTCTCATACATTCTCCTACATTGCCGTGTTTTCGCGCACCTCTCAAACCTTGCAGTATATCACTGTGTTTTTGCGCACCTCTCACAACTTCCTCTACATTGCTGTGTTTAACGCACCTTCCATAGCTTCCCCTACATCGCCGTGTTTTCGGGCACCTCTCATAGCTTCCCCTATATCGGCTTGTTATCGCGCATCCCTCATAGCTTCCCCTATATCGCTGAGTTTCCGCGCATCCCTCTTACCTAGCCCTACATCGCTGTGTTTTTGCACACCTCCCATAGTTTCACATGTATCGCTGTGTTTTCGCGCAACACCCATACCCTCCCCAATATTGCCATGATTTTGCACATCTCTCATACCATTCCCTATATCACTGTGTTTTCGCGCACCTTCCATACCTTCCCTTATATCCCAGTGTTTTTCCGCACCTCTCATACATTCCCTGACATTGCTCTGTTTTCGTGCATGTCTCATAGCTTCCCCTATATTGCCGTGTTTTCGCGCACCTCTCATAAATTCCACTACATTGCCATGTTTTCGAGCACCTCTCATAACTTCCCCTATATCGCTGTGTTTTCACGCACCTCCCATAGCTTCTCCTACATCGCTGTGTTTTCGCGTACCTCTCATACCTTCCCCTAAATTGCTGTGTTTTTGTGCACCTCCCATAGCTTCCTCTATATCTCGGTGTTTTTGCGCACGTCTCATAGTTTCCCCGACATTGCCTTGTTTTCGCGCCCCTCTCACAGCTTCCCCTACATTGCTGTGTTCTCGCGCAGCTCCCATAGCTTCCCCCATATCACCGTGTTTTCGCGCACCTCTCATACATTTCCCATATCTCCGTGTTTTCGCGCACCTCCCATAGCTTCCCCTACATTGCTGTGCTCTCGCACAGCTCCCATAGCTTCCCCCATATCACCGTGTTTTCGCACACCTCTTATAGCTTCCCCAATATCACTGTTTTCGCGCACCTCCCAGAGCTTCCCCTACATCACTGTGTATTTGCGCACCTCCCATAGCTTCCTCTATATCGCTGTTTTCACGCACCTCTCATACCCTCCCCTACATCGCCGTGTTTTCGCACACCTCTCATAGCTTCCCCTATGTCGCCGAGGTGCATGAATACACAGCGATATAGAGGAATCTATGGGAGGTGCATGAAAACACAGCGATATAGGGGAAGGTATTGGTGTTGCGCGAAAACACAACGATGTCGGGAATGCTAAGAGAGGTGCGCAAAAATACGGCGATATAGGGGAAGCTATGAGAGGTGCGTGAAGACACGGCGATATAGGGGATGGTATGAGAGGTGGACGAAAACACACCAGTATAGCGGAGGGTATGAGCAGTGCGCGACAACAGAGAGTTGTAGGGGAAGCTATGGGAGGTGCACAAAAACACGGCAATATAGGGGAAGTTATGAGAGGGAAGCGACAGTACAGCGATATATGGGAAGCTATGCGAGATGTGCGAAAACACGGCGATATAGGAGAATGTATGAGAGGTGCACGAAAACACAATGATATAGGAGAAGCTATCGGAGGTGTGTGAAAACACGGCGATACAGGGGAACTGATGAGAGGTGCCTGAAAACGCAGCGATATAGGGGAAGGTATGCCAGGTGCATCAAAACACCGATATGGGGAAGCTATGGGAGGTGCACAAAAACACAGCGATATAGGAGAAGGTATGAGAGATGAGCGAAAACTCAGCTAAAAAGGGGAAGCTATGGGATGTGCGCGCAACCCAGTAATGTAGGGGAGCTCTAAGATGTGCGCAAAAAGAACGTGATGTCGGGGATACTATGAGATGTGCGCAAAAACATGGGGATATATTGAAAGCTATGAGAGGTGCGCAAAAGCACCGTGATATTGTGGAAGCTGTGGGAGTTGCACGAAAACATGTCGTGATAGAGGAAGGTATGAGAGGTGCGCGAAAACACTGCGATATTGGGGAAGTTATAAGAGGTGTGCGAAAACACAGCGATGTCGGGGAAGCTATGAGAGGAGCCTCGCCTCTCGCCTCTAGCCTCTTGCAATGCCTTGCCTCTCGTTTCCTGGCCGTTTCGGATTGTGTGTTTAAGTTTGCTCCAGTCCCGAGATTTACCTGTGGAACTCAGTCTCTCCGTGTCAGGGTACGTTTTCCAACTTCCAATTCAGTTCCGATGGTGACCTCTGAAACTCAGTCTCTCCGTGTCATGTATTCTTCGTTTTACTTCAGCACCGCAGTTTACCTGTGTAACTCCGTCTCTCCGTGCTAAGAGAGGTTTTGCCTGCCGCTTTACTTTCTACGCTCCGTGTCAGGATAGTTCTGCCTACCTTCTGCTTCCCTGAACACCTTCCTGTTTACCGTTAACGCTCTCACAAATCAGTGCGCACCCTCATGTGCGAGAACGCAGCACTGAATCAGTGTGCACCCCCAAATCATGTTCACCCCAAAACTCCGTGCGCACCCATATTTACAGTCACTTCTTTAGTTCTGCGTTTTCCGCAATTTGGTGCGCACCCCAACCCCGCTGACACGCCCGCAGGCATAACAGATTTTTTCAGAGCAACAATCATTTCAAACCGTTCAGAGAATTGTTAAAAAAATAATCATTATAAATTCTTTGCAAATCTTGGTGTCACTTCGAACCGGTTTTGAATCCATGCGATTATCTTCGAGCATAAACCGTGTCAAACAGTTCAGGAAATGGCTGCCTCGACATTAAAAAACGCAGCGTGAGGGTGCGCACTGATTTGGGGATTGAGGAGATTTAGAGGTTTGTCATAAAATGCAGGGGTGCACACGGCTTCTGCTGGCTCATGTGGATTATTGAGATGCGCACAGATTTAGTCGTTGTGTTGCAAGGAACGAGGTCCGGTGATTAAGTTAGGAAGTTGACGAGGCTGTGAGCGTTAACGGCGAACAGGAAGGTGTTCGTATGCAAATTTTGAGTAGCAACCTCGAAGTTAAAAACTCAATACGAAAAAACGATTTTAAATACGGTTTGAAAGAAATAAAGGGCCTGTAATCTCTACGAATGAAACAAATTTGAGATTCGTCACTATTGAAAATCCACAGGCACTCCCAAATCCGGGAACACCACCAAACCCTCTCACACCCACATTAGAGTATGCCAAAGAAAGAATCATTTCAAAACCTTCAAAAATATCTTCCTGCACAAGTTTAAAGTGCCGAACCGAGGTATGGCTAGAGGCGAGAGGCTAGTGGCAAGTATTGGCTAAAGGCTAGAGGCTAAAGTCTGGAGGCGAGGCTAGGCTAGAGGCAAGGGTCGAGGCTAGGCCAGAGGCTAGAAGCGAGGCTTGGAGAGAGGCTATAGGCGAGTCTTGGCTAGAGGCTAGAGGATAGAGGCGAGGCACCCCTCATAGCTTCCTCTATATCACCGTGATTTCGTGCACCTCTCATACCTTACCCAATATTGCCGAGACTTCGCGCACCTCTCATAGCTTCCCTTAAATCGTTGTTTTTTCACACACCTCTCATAGCTTCTGCTATATTGCAGTGTTTTCGCGCACCTCCCATAGGTTCCCCTACATCGCTGTGTTTTCGCGTACATCTCATATCTTCCCCTATATCGCCGTGTTTTCACGCACCTCCCATAGCTTCCCCAAAATCGCTGTTTTCGTGCACCTCTTATACCTTCTTCTATATTGCTCTGTTATTGTGCACCTGACATAGCTTCCCCACATATCGCCGTGTTTTCGCTCACCTCTCACACCTTCCCCTGTATCGCAGGATTTTCGCGCACCTCTCAAACCTTGAACTATATCGCTGTGTTTTCACGCATTTCCCATACCTTCCCGTATATTGCTGTGTTTTCGTGCACCTCCCATAGCTTCCCCTATTTTGCTGTGTTTTCACGCACCTCACATACTTTCCTCTGCATCGCTGTGATTTCGCACATCTTTCCATAGCTTCCCCTATATTGCTGTGTTTTCGCGCACGTCTCAGAGCTTCCCTATGTCGCTGTGTTTTTGCTTCCTTCTCATAACTTCCCCTATATCACCGTGTTTTCTCGCACTTCTCATAGCTTCCCCTATATTGGTTCATTTTCACGCACCTGTCATACCTTCCCCTAAACCGCTGTGTAGTCGCGCACCACCCATAGCTTCCCCTATATGCCGTGCTTTCATGCACCTCTCACACCTTCTCCTATACTGCCGTGTTTTCGCACACCTCCCATAGCTTCCCCTTACTGCTGTGTTTTCACGCACCACACATACATTCCCCAATATGGCTGTGTTTTTGCACACCTCTCTTACCTTCCCCTGTATCGCCGAATTTTTACGCACCTCTCATACGTTGCCCTTTATCGCTGTGTTTTCACACACCTCCCATAGCTTTCCCTCTATCACTGTGTTTTCACGCACCTCCCATACCTTCCCCAATATGGCTGTGTTTTCGCGCACCTCTGACAGTTTCCCCTATATCGCCCCGTTTACGCGCAGCTCGCATAGCTTCCCCTCTATCGCTGTGTTTTCACGCACCTCCCATACCTTCCCCAATTTGGCTGTGTTTTTGTGCACCTCTCATACCTTCCCCTGTATCGCTGTGTTTTTGCGCACCTCTCATAGCTTCCCCTATATCATTCTGTTTTCACGCACCTCCCGTAGCTTCCCCTATATCGCTGTGTTTTGATGTGCCTATCATACCTTCCTCTATATCGCCGTGTTTTTGCTCACCTCTCATATCTTTGCCTATATCGCCATGTTCTCGCACACCTCTCATACCTTCCACTTTTTAGATGTGTTTTCGCTCATTTCTCAAACATTCCCCTATATCGCCGTGTTTTCCCGCACCTCGCATACCTTCACCTATATCGCCATGCGTTCGCACACCTCCCATAGCTTCCCTATATAGCTGTGTTTTCGCGCACATCTCAGAGCTTCCCCTATATTGCTGTGTTATCGCACACCTCCCCTAGCTTCCCCATATCGTTGTGATTTTGCGTATCTGTCAAATCTTCCCCTATATCGCTGCGTTTTCGCGCACCTCTCATCGCTTCCCCTATATCGCTGTGTTTGGCACACCTCCCATACTTTCCCCTATATCGCTGTGTTTTTGCTCACCTCTCATAGCTTTGCCTATATCGCAGTGTTGGCACGCACATCTGAAACCTTCCCCTTTTTAGCTGAGTTTTCGCTCATCTCTCATACCTTCTCCTACATCACCGTGTTTTCGCCCACCTCTCATCGCCTTCCCTATATCGACGTGTTTTCACACACCTCTCATTCCTTCACGTATATCGCCGTATTTTCGCGCACCTCCCATTGCTTCCCCTATATTACTGTGTTTTCGCGCAGCTCTCATATCTTCCCCTATATCGCTGTGTTTTTGTGCACCTCCCATAAATTCACCTATATCGCTGTGTTTTCGGACACCTCCCATAGATTTCCCTATATCGCCGTGTTTTTGCGCACCTCTCATATATTCCCCTATAGTGCTGTGTTTACAGGCACCTCTCACAGCTTTCCCAACATCTCTGTGATTTTTCCACCTCTCATATATTCCACTATATCGTTCTGTTTTCGCGCACCTCTCGTAGCTTCCCCTATATCGATGTGCCCTCTCATACCTTCCCCAATATCATTGTGTTTTCATGCACATCCCAATAGCTTCCCCTATTTAGCCGTGTTTCCACGCACGTCCCATAGTTTCCCATGTATCGCTGTGTTTTTGCGCACCTCCCATAGCTTCCCCTATATCGCTGTGTTTTTGTGCACCTCCCATAAATTCCCCTATATCGCTGTGTTTTCGGACACCTCCCATTGCTTCCCCTATATTACTGTGTTTTCGCGCAGCTCTCATATCTTCCCCTATATCGCTGTGTTTTTGTGCACCTCCCATAAATTCACCTATATCGTTGTGTTTTCGCGCACCTCTCGTAGCTTCCCCATATCGATGTGTATTTGCGCACCTCTCATACCTTCCCCTACATCGCCGTGTTTTCACGCACCTTCCATAGCTTCCCATATTTCGCTGTGTTTTCACCGGCCTCTCAGATCTTCCCCTATATCGCTGTGTTTCCGTGAACCTGTCATACCTTCCCCTATATCGCTGTGTTTTTGCCTCCCTCTCATAAATTCCCCTGAATCGCTGTGTTTTCGCGCACCTCCCATAGCTTCCCCTATGTCGCCGTGTTTTCGCACACCTCTCATACCTTCCACTATATCGCTGTGTTTTCGCGCACCTCTCATAGCTTCCCGTATATCAATCTGTTTTTGTGCACCTCTCATACCTTACCCAATATCGCTGTGTTTTCATGCACCTCGCATTCTGTCCCCTATAATGCTACATTTTTGCGCATCTCTCATCGCTTCCCCTATATCAACGTGTTGTTACACACCTCTCAGTCTTTCACGTATATCACAGTGTTTTCGTGCACCTCCCATGGCTTCCCCAATATCGCTGTGTTTTCGGACACCTCTCATACCTTCCCCTATATCGCTCTGTTTTTGTGTACCTCCCATAGCTTCCCATATATCACTGTGTTTTCACGCACCTCTCATACCTACCCTTATATTTCTGAGTTTTCACGCACCTCTCATGCCATCCCCTATATCGCCTTGTTTTCATGCACCTTTCATATCTTGCCCTATCTAGCTGTGTTTTCGCTCACCTCTCATAACTTCCCCTGTATTGCCGTGTTTTCGCGCACCTCTCATACATTCTCCTAAATCCCTGTGCTTTCACGCACATCACATACCTTAAAATATATTTTTTTGTTTTCACGCATATCTCGTATCTTCGCCTACATCACTGTGTTGTCGCGCAACACCAATAGCTTCCCCTATATCGCTGTGTTTCTGCTCACCTCTCATAGCTTGGCCTATATGGCAGTATTCTCGTGCACACCTCATACCTTCCCCTTTTTAGCTGAGTTTTCGCTCATCTCTCATAACCTCTTATATATCGCCGTGTTTTCGCGCACCTCTCATTGCTTCCCCTATATCGACGTGTTTTCACACACCTCTCATTCCTTCACGTATATCGCCGTGTTTTCGCACACCTCCCATTGCTTCCCCTATATCACTGTGTTTTCGCGCAGCCCTCATACCATCCCCTATATCGCCTTGTTTTCGTACAGATGGTATAGCTTCCCCTACATCGCTGTGTATTCGCGAACCTCTCAAACATTCTCCTATATCGTCGTGTTTTCAGGCACCTCCCATAGCTTCCACTATATCACTGTGTTTTCTCGCACCTTACATGCCCTCCCCTATATCGCTCTGTTTTTGTGCACCGCCCATAGCTTCCCATATATCGCTGTGTTTTCGCGCACCTCTCATATCTTCTCCTATATCGCCGTGATTTCATGCACCTCCCATAGCTTCCACTATATCGCTGTGTTTTCGCACACGTCCCATAACTTCCCTTATATTGCTCTGTTTTCACTCACCTCTCATACATTCCCCTACATCACCGTGTTTTTGCACAGCTGTCATACCTTCCCCTATATCGCTGTGTTTTCACGCACCTGCCATAAATACCCCTATATCGCTGTGTTTTCGGACACCTCCCATAGATTTCCCTATATCGCCGTGTTTTTGCGCACCTCTCATATATTCCCCTAAAGCGCTGTGTTTACATGCACCTCTCATAGCTTTCCCAAATTCTCTGTGATTTCGCCACCTCTCATACATTCCACTATATCGCTGTGTTTTCGCACACCTCTCGTAGGTTCCCCATATCGATGTGTTTTTGCACACCTCCCACACCTTCCCCTTATCACTGAGTTTTTACCCACCTCCCATAGCTTCCCCTATGTCTCTGTGTTTTCGCACACCTCTCATAGCTTCCCCTATATCGCTGTGTTTTCGCATACTTCCCATAGCTTCCACCATATCACTGTTTTCGTGCACCTCTCATAGCTTGCCATATATGGCGATGTTTTTACACACCTCTCATGGCGTCCCCTATATCGCCATGTTTTCACGCACCATTTCATAGCTTCTCCTATATCGCTGTGTTTTCACGCACCTCGCATACCTCCCCTATGTCGTTGTGTTTTTGTGCACCACTCATACCTTCTTCTATATCGGTGTGTTTTCACGCACCTCTCATAGCTTCCCCTATATCGCTGTGTTTTCATGCACCACTCGTAGCTTCTCTTGCGTCGATGTGTTTTTGCGCAAATCTCATAACTGCCCCTATAACACGTATTTTTGCAGACCTCTCATAGATTCCCCTATATCTCTGTGTTTTCGCGCACCTCACATAACTCCCAATATATCGATGTGTTTTCGTGCACCTCTCATACCTTCCCCTGTATCGCTGTGTTTTCACGCACCTCCTACAGCTTCCCCTTTTTCGCTGTGTTTTCACACTCCTCTCATAGCTTCACATATATTGTGATGTTTACGCACACCTCTCATCGCTTTCCCCAAATCGCTGTGTTTTTGCGCACCTCTCATATCTTCCCCCATATAGCCATGTTCTGGCGCACCTCACATAGCATCCTCTATAGTGCTGTGTTTCGCGCACCTCTCATACCTTCCCCTATATCGTTGTGTATTTGCGCACCTCTCATATCTTCCACTATATCAACGTGTTTCGTGCACCTCTCGTAGCTTCCCCTGTATCGATGTGTTTTCGTGCACCTCTCATACCTGCCCCTATATCGCCGTGTTTTGCAGACCTCTCATAGCTTCCCCTATATTGCTGTGTTTTCGCCCACCTCGCATACCTTCCCCTATATTGATGTGTTTTCACACACCTCTCATACCTTCCCCTATATCTCTGTGTTTTCACGCACCTCCCATAGCTTCCCATTGTTCGCCGTGTTATCGCGCACCTCTGATAGCTTCCCATATATTACGATGTTTTCACGCACCTCTCATAACTTCCCCCAAATCGCTCTGTTTTCGTGCACATCCCATAGCTTCCCATATATCACTGCGTTTTCGCGCACCTCTCATACCTTCCGCTATATTGCTGTGTTTTCGCATGCCTATCATCCCTTCCCCTATATGGCTGTGTTTTCTTACACCTCGCATACCTACCCCTATATCGCTGTGTTTTCACGCACCTCTCATACCGTCCCCTATATCGCTGCATTTTCGTGCTCCTCTCATCACATCCCCTATATCGACGTGTTTTCAAGCACATCTCATACCTTCACGTATATCGCCTTGTGTTTGCGCACCACCCATAGCTTCCCCTATATCATTCTGTTTTCGCGCACCTCTCATACCTGACCCTATATCACCGTGTTTTCGCAGACCTCTCATAGCTTCCCCTATATCTCTGTGTTTTCGTGCACCTCTGATACCTTCCCCTATATCGATCTGTTGTAGTGCACCTCCCATAGCTTCCCATATACCGCTGTGTTTTCGTGCACCTCTCATATCTTCTCTTATATCCCTCTGTATTCGCGCACCTCCCGTAGTATCACTGCATTTTCGCACACCTCTCATAGCTACCCCTGCATCACCGTGTTTTAGAGCACCTCTCACATCTTCCCCTATATCGTTGTGTTTTTGCGGAAATCTCATACCTTCCACTATATCGATGTGTTCGCGCATCTCTCGTAGCTTCCCCTATATCGATGTATTTTCGCGCACCTGTCGTACCTTCCACTATATCGCCGTGTTTTCACGCACCTCTCATAGCTTCCCCTATATCGCTGTGTTTTCGCCCAGCTCGCATACCTTCCCCTATGTCGTTGTGTTTTTGTGCACCTCTCATACCTGCCCTTATAACGTGTGTTTTCACAGACCTCTCTTAGCTTCCCCTATATTGCCGTGTTTTCGCGCACCTCACATATATCTTCCACCATATTGGTGTGTTTTCACGCACATCCCATAGCTTCCTCTTTTTCGCCGTGTTTTCGCGCACCTCTCATAGCTTCCCATATATTGCAACATTTTCGTGCACCTCTCATCGCTTTCCCTAAATCGCTGTGTTTTTGCGCACCTCTCATATCTTCCCCCATATAGCCATGTTCTGGCGCACCTCTCATAGCTTCCCCTACATCGCAGAATTTTCGCGCACCACTGATACATTCTCCTATATCGCAGTGCTTTCATGCAGCTTTCATAGCTTCCTTTATATTGCCATGTTTTCAGGCACCTGGCATAGCTTCCACTACATTGCTGTGTTTTCGCGCACCTCTCATAAATTCTCCTATATCGCCGTGTTTTCCCGCACCTCGCATAGCTTCCCCAATATCGTTGTGTTTTCATGCACCTCTCATAACTTCCCCTTTTTAGCTGAGTTTTTGCTCATCTCTCATACCTTCCCCTATATCGACGTATTTCACACACCTCTCATAACTTCCCCTATATCGCTGTGTTTTCACGCACCTCCCATAGCTTCCCCAACATAATTGTGTTTTCGCACACCTGTCATACCTTCTCCTATATCGCTGTGTTTTCGCTTACCTCTTATTGCTTCCTGTATATCGCCGTGTTTTCGTGCACCTCTCAAATCTTTCCCATATTGCTGTGTTGTAGCATACCTCCCATAGCTTCCGCTATATCGCTGTTTTTTCACACCTCTCATAGCTTGCAATATATTGCGATGTTTTTGCGCACCTCTCATAGCTTCCCCTATTGCGCTGTGTTTTCGCGCACCTCCCATACCTTCCCCTTATCGCTGTGTTTTTGTGCACCTTCTATAGCTTCCCAATTATGGCTGTGTTTTCGCACATCACTCATACCTTCCTTTGTATTGCTTTATTTTTGCACACCTCCCATAGCTTCCCCAATATCATTGTGTTTTTGCACACCTCTCACACCTTCCCCTATATCACTGTGTTTTCCTGTACCTCTAATATCTTCCCCTATCTCGCTGTGTTATCAAGCAGCTCTCATAGCTTCCACTATATTGCTATGTTGTCGTGTACCTCCCATATCTTCCGCTTTCTCGCTGTTTTTGCACACCTCTCATAGCTTGCCATATATTGCAATGTTATACCATCCCCTATATAGCCGTGTTTCTGCGCACCTCTCATACATTCCCCTATATCGCCATGTTTTCGCGCACCTCTGATAACTTCCCCTATAACGCTGTGTTTTCGCGCACCTCCCATAGCTTCTCCTATATCGCTGTGTTTTCTCGCACTCCTCATACCTTCCCCTATATCACTCTGTTATCACGCACCTCCCATGGCTTCCCATATATCGCTGTGTTTTCGCACACCTCTCATAGCTACCCCTATATCGCCGTGTTTTCGTGCACCTCTGATACCTTCCCCCTTTTAGCTGTGTTTTCACTTATCTCTCATACCATTCCCTATACAGCCGTGTTTCTGCGCACCTCTCATACATTCCACTTTATCGCCATGTTTTCGCGCAACTCTGATAACTTCCCCTATATCGCTGTGTTTTCACGCTCCTCCCATAGATTCCCCTATATCCCTGTGTTTTCGCTCACATCTCATAACTTCACCTGTATTGCCGTGTGTTCACGCGCCTCTCATACCGTCCCCTATATCGCTGCTTTTCGCGCACCTCTCATCGCTTCCCCTATATCGACCTGTTTTCAAGCACCTCTCATACCTTTACGTATGTCGCCCTGTGTTTGCGCATCTCCCATCCCTTCCCCTATATCACTGTTTTTTCGCGCACCTCTCATACCTTCCCCTATATCGCCGTGATTTCGCGCACCTCTCATACCTTCCCCTATATCGCTGTGTTTTCGCACACCTCTCATAGCTTCCCCTATATCTGCATGTTTCATGCACCTCTCAGAACTTCCCCTATATCGCTGTGTTTTCGCGCGCCTCCCATAGCTTCCCCTATATCGTTGTGTTTTTGAGCACCTCTCATACCTTCCCCTATATCACCGTGTTATCAAGCAGCTCTCATAGCTTCCCCTATATTGCTATGTTGTCGCGTCCTTCCCATACCTTCCACTATATCGCTGTGTTTTCGCACACGTCCCATAAATTCCCTTATATTGCTGTTTTCGCGCACCTCACATATCTTCCTCTATATCGCCGTGTTTTCGCGCACGTCTCATATATTCCACTATAGTGCTGTGTTTTCGCGCACGTCCCATACCTTCCCCTTATCGTTGTGTTTTCGCACACCTCCCATACCTTCCCCAATATGGCCGTGTTTTCGCGCTCTTCTCATAGCTTTTCCTATATCGCCATGTTTTCGCACACTTCCCATAGCTTCCGCTAAATTGCTGTGTTTTCACGCACCTCATATAGCTTCCCCTACATCGTTGTGTTTTCGCTCACCACTGATACATTCTCCTATATCGCAGTGTTTTCATGCAGCTCCCATAGCTTCCCCTATAAGGCCTTTTTTTCGCTCACCTCGCATAGCTTCCCCAATATCGTTGTGTTTTCACGCACCTCTCATGCCTTCTACGTTATAGCTGTCTTTTCACGCACCTCCCGTAGCTTCCCCTATATTGCTGTGTTTTCATGCACCTCCCATAGCTTCCCCTATATCGCCGTGTTCTCGCGCACCTCTCATAGCTTCCCCAAAATGGCTGTGTTTTCGCGCACCTCTCATAGATTTCCCTATCTCGCTATGTTTTTGCGCACCTCCCATAGCTTCCCGTATATCGCTGCGTTTTCGTGCACCTCTCATACCTTCCCATATATCGCTCTGTTGTTCTGCACCTCCCATGGCTTCCCATATATCGCTGTGTTTTCTCGCACCACTCATACCCTTCCCCTACATCGCTGTGTTTTCGCGCACCTCTCATACCTTCCCAAATATCCCTCAGTTTTCGCGCACCTGCCGTAGCTTCCCATATATCACTGCGTTTTCGCGCACCTCCCATAGCTTCCCCTACATTGCTGTGTTTTCGTGCACCTCTCATACCGTCGTACATATCGCTGAGTTAACGGTCCCCTCTCATAGCTTCCCCTATATCGCCGTGTTTTCGCGCACCTCGCATACCTTCCGCTATATCGTTGTGTTTTTGGGCAGATCTCATACCTTCTACTATATCGATGTGTTCACGCACCTCTTGTAGCTTCCCCTGTATGATGTGTTTTCGCGCACCTCGCATACCTTCCCCTATGATGTGTTTTCGCCCACCTGTTATACCTTCCCCTATATCGCTGTGTTTTCGCGCACCTCTCATAGCTTCCCCTATATCGCTGTGCTTTCGCGCACGTCGCATACCTTCCCCTATGTCGTTGAGTTTTCGTGCACCTCTCGTAGTTTCTCCTGCATCGGTGTGTTTTCGCGCACCTCTCATAGCTGCCCCTATAACGCGTGTTTTCGCAGACCTCTCATAGCTTCCCATATATCGCTGTGTTTACGCGCACCTCACATAACTTCCACTATATCGATGTGTTTTCGCGTACCTCTCAAACCTTCCCCTATATCGCTGTGTTTTCTTGCACATGTCATACCTTGCCCTATATCGCTGTGTTTTCGCGTATGTCTCATGGCTTTCCCTATATCACTATGTTTTCGCTCACCTCCCATAGCTTCCCCTATATCGCTGTGTTTTTCTGCACCTCTCATACCTTCCCCTATATTGCTGTATTTTCATGCACCTCCCATAGCTTTCCCTTTTTCACCGTGTTTACGCGCACCTCTCATAGCTTCCCATATATTGCGATGTCTTCGCCCAGCTCTCATCGCTTTTCCCAAATCGTGGTGCTTTTGCGCACCTCTCATATCTTCCCCATATAGCCGTTTTCTGGCGCACCTCGCATAGCTTCCCCTACATCGCTGTGTTTTCACGCACCTCTCATTCCTTCTCCTAGATCGCTGTCTTTTCACGCACCTCCCGTAGCTTCCCCTATATTGCTGTGTTTTCTTGCGCCTGTCATACACTCCCCTATATCGCCATGTTTTCGCGCACCTCTCATAGCTTCCTCTACATCGCTGTGTTTTCGCATATGTCTCATGGCTTTCCCTATATCGCTATGTTTTTGCTCACCTCCCATAGCTTCCCCTATATCGCTGTGTTTTCATGCACCTGTCATACCTTTCGCTATATCGCCGTATTTTCACGCACCTCTCATAGATTCCCCTATATCGCAGCTTTTTCACGCACCTCACATACCTTCCTCTATGTCGTTGCGTTTTCGTGCACCTCTCATACCTTCCACTATATCGATGTGTTTTCGCGCACCTCTCATAGATTCCCCTACATCGCTGTGTTTTCACGCACTTCTCATACTTTCCCATATAACGCCATGTTTTCATGCACCTCCCATAGCTTCCCCTATATCGCTGTGTTTTCTCGCACCTCTCATACCTTCCCCTATATCCCTCAGTTTTCACGCACCTCCCGTAGCTTCCCATATATCGCTGCGTTTTCGCGCACCTCTCATAGCTATCCCTATATCGCTATGTTTTCGCTCACCCCCATAGCTTCCCCTATATCGCTGTGTTTTCGTGCACCTCTCATACCTTCCACTATATCAATGTGTTTTCATGCTCCTGTCGTAGCTTCCCCCGTATTGATTCGTTTTCGCGCACCTCTCATACCTGCCCCTATAACGCGTGTTTTTGCAAACCTCTCATAGCTTCCCCTATATCGCTGTGTTTTCGTGCACCTCTCATACCGTCACACATATCGCTGAGTTAACGGTACCCTCTCATAGCTTCCACTATATCGTTGTGTTTTCGCGCACCTCTAATAGCTACCCCTATATCGCTGTGTTTTCGCGCACCTCGCATACCTTCGGCTATATCGCTGTGTTTTTGCGCAAATCTCATATCTTGCACTATATCGATGTGTTCGTGCACCTCTCGTAGCTTCCCCTGTATCGATGTGTTTTCGAGCACCTGTCATACCTTCCCGTATATCGCCGTGTTTTCAAGCACCTCTCATAGCTTCCCCTATATTGCTGTGTTTTCGCGCACCTCTTATACTTTCCCCTATGTCGTTGTGTTTTCATGCACCTCTCGTAGCTTCCCCTGCATCGATGTGTTTTCACACTCCTGTCATAGCTGCCCCTATAACGCGTGTTTTTGCAGACCTCTCATAGCTTCCCCTATCTCGCTGTGTTTTCACGCACCTCTCATACCTTCCCCTATATCGCTGTGTTTTCACACACCTGCCATAGCTTCACCTTTTTCGCTGTGTTTTCGTGCACCTCCTAGCTTCCCATATATTGCGATGTTTTCATGCACCTCTCATCGCTTTCCCCAAATCGCTGTGTTTTTGCGCACCTCTCATACCTTCTCCCTCATAGCCGTGTTCTGGCGCACATCGCATAGCTTCCCCTAATTCGCTGTGTTTTCGCGCACCTCTCATACGTACTCCTATATCGCCTTCTTTTCACGCACCTCCCGTAGCTTCCCCTATATTGCTGTGTTTTCTTGCACCTGTCATACCTTCCCCTATATCGCCATGTTTTCGCACACCTCTCATAGCTTCTCCTACATCGCTGTGTTTTCGTGCACCTCGCATACCTTCCCTTATGTCGTTGTGTTTTCACGCCCCTCGCATACCTTCCCCTATATCGCTCTGTTGTCGTGTACCTCCCATGGCTTCCCATATATCGCTGTGTTTTCTCACACCATCATATCTTCCCCTACCTCGCTGTGTTTTCGCACACATCTCATAATTTCTCATATAACGCCGTGTTTTCACGCACCTCCCATAGCTTCCCCTATATTTCTGTGTTTTCTCACACCTCTCATACTTTCCCCTATATCCCTCAGTTTTGGCGCACCTCCCGTAGCTTCCTATATATCGCTGCGTTTTCGCGCACCTCTCATAGCTATCCCTATATCGCTATGTTTTCGCTCACCCCCATAGCTACCCCTATATCGCTGTGTTTTCGTGCACCTTTCATACCTTCCACTATATCAATGTGTTTTCGTGCTCCTGTCGTAGCTTCCCCCATATTGATTCGTTTTCGCGCACCTCTCATACCTGCCCCTATAACGCGTGTTTTTGCAAACCTCTCATAGCTTCCCCTATATCGCTGTGATTTCTTGCACCACGCATACCTTCCCCTGTATCACAGTGTTTACACTCACCTCCCATAACTTCCCCATTTTTGCTGTGCTTTCACGCACCTCTCATAGCTTCCCATATATTACGATGTTTTCGCGCACCTCTCATCGCTTTCCCCAAACCGCTGTGTTTTCACGCACCTCTCATATCTTCCCCCATATTGCCGTGTTCTGGCGCACCTCGCATAGCTTCCCCTACATCGCTGTGTTTTGACGCATCTCTCATGCCTTCTATGTCATCACCATCTTTTCACGCACCTCCCGTAGCTTCCCCTATATTGCTGTGTTTTCACGCACCTCCCATAGCTTCCCCTTTTTCACCGAATTTTCGCGTACCTCTCATAGCTTTGCATATATTGGGATGTTTTTGTGCACCTCTCATCTCTTTCCCCAAATCGCTGAGTTTTTGCGCACCTCTCATATCTTCCCCCATATAGCCGTGTTCTGGCGTTCCTCGCATAGCTTCCCCTACATCGCAGTGTTTTCGCGCACCTCTCATACCTTCTCCTATATCGCCGTCTTTTCACACACCTCCCATAGCTTCCCCTATATTGCTGTGTTCTTGCACCTGTCATACCTTCCCCTATATCGCCGTGTTTTCACACACCTCTCATAGCTTCCCCTATGTCATTGTGTTTTCGTGCACCTCTCATACCTTCCCCTATATCGCTGTGTTTTCTTGCACCTCGCATACCTTCCCCAAAATCGATCTGTTTTCGCGCACCTCCCATAGCTTCTCATATATCACTGTGTTTTTACGCTCCTCACATACCTACCCCTATATCACTGTCTTTTCACGCACGTCTCATACCATCCCATATATTGCTGTGTTTTCTTGCACGTTCCACAGCTTCCACTGCATGGCTGTGTTTTCACGCACATCTCATACATTCCGCTGTATCACTGTGTTTTCGCACACCTCCCATAGCTTCTCCTATATCGCTGCGTTTTCATACACCTCTCATACCTTCCCATATATCGCTCTGTTGTCGTGCACCTCCCATGGCTTCCCATATATCGCTGTGTTTTCACGCACCACTCATACCTTCCCCTATATCCCTCAGTTTTCGCGCACCTCCCATAACTTCACATATATCGCTGTGTTTTTGCGCACCTCTCACATCTTCCCCTATATCGCTGTGTGATCAAGCATCTTTCATAGCTTCCCCTGTATTGCTGTGTTTTCGCATACCTCCCATAGCTTCCGCTATATCGCTGTTTTCGCACACCTCTCATAGCTTGCCATATATGGCGATGTTTTCACACACCTCTCATGGCTTCCCATAGATCGCTGTGTTTTCACGCACCTCACATAGCGTCCCCTATATCGCCATGTATTCGCACACCTTCCATAGCTTCCCGTATATCGCTGTGTTTTCTCGAACCTCTGATAACTTGTCCTATATCGCTCTGTTGTCATGCACCTCCCATGGCTTCCCATATATCACTGTGTTTTCGCGCACCACTCATACCTTCCCCTGCATCGCTGTGTTTTCACGCACCTCTCATACTTTCTCCTATATTGCCGTGTTTTCACGCACCTCCCATAGCTTCTCCTATATCGCTGTGTTTTCCCACACCTCCCATAGCTTCCCCAATATCATTGTGTTTTCACACACCTCTGATACCTTCCCCTATATAGCTGTGTTTTCGCTCACCTCTTATAGCTTCCCCTATATCGCCGTCTTTTCGTACACCTCTCACATCTTCCCCTATATCGCTGCGTTATCAAGCAGCTTTCATAGCTTCCCCTAGATCGCTGTGTTTTCGGGCACCACTCATACCATCCCCTACATCGCTCAGTTTTCATGCACCTCCAGTAGCTTCCCATATATCGCTATGTTTTCGCGTACTTCGCATACCTTCCTCCTTATCGTTGTGTTTTTGCGCAAATCTCATACCTTGCACTATATCGATGTGTTCGCGCACCTCTCGTAGCTTCCCCTGCATCGATGTGTTTTCGCAGAACTCTCATAGCTTCCCCTACATCACTACGTTTTCGCGCACCTCACATACCTTCCACTATATCGATGTGTTTTCGCGCACCTCTCATACCTGCCCCTACATCGCTGTGTTTTCACACACCTCCCATAGTTTCCCCTTTTTCGCCGTGTTTTCGTGCACCTCCTAGCTTCCCATATATTGCAATGTTTTTGCGCATCTCTCATCGCTTTCCCCAAATCACTGTGTTTTTGCACACCTTTCAAATCTTCTCCCACATAGCCGTGTTCTGGCGCACATCGCATAGCTTCCCCTACATCGCTGTGTTTTCACGCACCTCTCATTCCTTCTCCTATATCGCCGTCTTTTCACGCACCTCCTGTAGCTTCCCCTATACTGCTGTGTTTTCTTGCACCTGTCTTACCTTCTCCTGTATCACCGTGTTTTTGCGCAGCTCATATACATTCCCCTATATCGCTGTGTTTTCGCTCACGTCCCATTGCTTCTCCTATATCGCCATGTTTTCTCGCACATCCCATAGCTTCCCCTATATCGCCATGTTTTTGCGCACCTCTCATATCTTCCCCTATAGCACTGTGTTTTCACGCACCTCTCATATCTTCCCCTATAGCGCCGTGTTTTTGCGCAGCTCGCATACCTTCCCCTATGTCGTTGTGTTTTCGTGCACCTCTCATAACTTCCACTATATCACTGTGTTTTCGCTCACGTCCCATAGTTTCCCCTATATCGCCGTGTTTTCCTGTACCTCTCATATCTTCCCCTATATCGCTGTGTTATCAAGCAGCTCTCATAGCTTCCCCTATATTGCTATGTTGTCGCGTACCTCCCATAGTTTCTGCTATATCGCTGTTTTCGCACACCTGTCATAGCTTGCTATATATCGCAATGCTTTTGCGCACTTCTCATAGCTTCCCCTACATCACTGTGTTTTCGCCGAACTCTTATACCATCCCCTATACAGCCGTGTTTCTGCACACCTCTCATACATTCCCCTATGTCACCATGTTTTTGCGCACCTCTGATATCTTACCCTATAACGCTGTGTTTTCGCGCACCTCCCATAGCTTCCCCTATATCGCTGTGTTTTCTCACACCCCTCATACCTTCCCCTATATCGCTCTGTTATCATACACCTCCCATGGCTTCCCATATATTGTTGCGTTTTCGCACACCTCTCATACCATCCCCTATATAGCCGTGCTTCTGAGCACCTCTCATACATTCCACTTTATCGCGATGTTTTCGCGCAACTCTGATAACTTGCCCTATATAGCCACGTTTTCGTGCACCTCCCATACCTTCCCCTATATCGCTGTGTTTTCACGCACCTCGCGTATCTTCCCCTGTATTGTTGTATTTTTGCGCACCTCTCATACCTTCCACTATATCGATGTGTTTTGCGCACCTGTCATAGCTTCCCCTATATCATCGTGTTTTCGCACACCTCTCATACCTGCCCCTATATCGCCGTGTTTTTGCAGACCTCTCATAGCTTCCCCTATATCACTGTGTGTTCGCGCACCTGTCATAGCTTCCCCTATATCATCGTGTTTTTGCACACCTCTCATACCTGCCCCTATATCGCCGTGTTTTTGCAGACCTCTCATAGCTTCCCCTATATCACTGTGTTTTCGCGCACCTCGCATACCTTCCCCTTATCGCTGAGTTTTCGCGCAGCTCCCATATCTGCCACAATATGGTTATGTTTTCGAGCACCGCTCATAACTTCTCCTGTATCACTGTGTTTTCACATACTTCTCATAGCTTCCCCTACATCACTGTGTTTTCGCGCAACTCTTATACCATCCCCTATGCAGCCGTGTTTCTGCACACCTCTCATACATTCCCTTATGTCACCATGTTTTCGCGCACCTCTGATATCTTACCCTATAACGCTGTGTTTTCGCGCACCTCCCATAGCTTCCCCTATATCGCTGTGTTTTCTCACACCCCCATACCTTCCCCTATATCGCTCTGTTATCATACACCTCCCATGGCTTCCCATATATCGTTGCGTTTTCGCACACTTCTCATACCATCCCCTATATAACCGTGCTTCTGAGCACCTCTCATACATTCCACTTTATCGCGATGTTTTCGCGCAACTCTGATAACTTCCCCTATATCGCTGTGTTTTCGCGCACCTCTCATAGCTTCCCCTATATAGCCACGTTTTCGTGCACCTCGCATACCTTCCCCTATATCGCTGTGTTTTCATGCACCTCGCATATCTTCCCCTGTATTGTTGTGTTTTTGCGCACCTCTCATACCTTCCACTATATTGATGTGTTTCGCGCACCTACCATAGCTTCTCATATATCGCCGTGTTTTTGCGCACCTCTCATAAATTTCCCAATAGCCCTGTGTTTTCACGCACCTCCCATAGCATCCCCTATTTCGCTGTGTTTTCATGCACCTCTCATATCTTCCACTATATCACTGCGTTTCCACGCACGTCCCATACCTTCCCTTATATTGCTGTGTTTCCACGCAACATCCATAACTTCCCATATATCGCTGTGCATTGGTGCACCTCCCATAGCTTCCCCTATATCACTGTTTGTTTGCCCATCTCTCATAGCTTTGATTATATCGCCATGTTTTTGCGCACCTCTCATAAGTTTCCCTTTATACCTGAGTTTTCGCTCATCTCTCATACATTCTCCTATATCACCGTGTTTTCACGCACCTCCTATAGATTCCTCTATATCGCTGTGTTTTCGCGCACATTTCATACCTTCCCTTACATCGTTGTGTTTTTGCACACCTCGCATACCTTCCCCTATATCACTGTGTTTTCAATCACCTCGCATATTTACCCCCATATCACTGTGGTTTCACGCACCTGATATACCGTCACCTATATCGCTGTGTTTTCGTGCACCTCTCATCACATTCTCATATCGCTGTGATCTCGTGCACCTCTCTCAACTTCCCCTATATTGCCCTGTTTTCACGCGCCTCCCATAGCTTCCCATGTATCGCAGTGTTTTCGTGCACCTCTTATAGCTTCCCATATATTGCGATGTTTTCGCACACCTCTCATAGTTTCCACCAAATCACTGTGTTTTTGCACACCTCTCATAACATCCCCTACTTCACTGTGTTTTCGTGCACCTCCTATAGCGTCCCCTATATCGCCGTGTTTTCATGCACCTCTCATACCATCCATTTTTTAGCAGTGTTTTCGCTCACCGCTCATATCTTTGCCTATATCGCCGTGTTCTTGCGCACCACTCATACCTTCCACTTTTTAGCTGTGTTTTCGCGCACCTCTCATCCCTTCCCCTATATCGCTGTGATTTTGCGCACCTCCCATAGCTTCCCATATATTGCCATGTTTTTACACACCTCTCATACCTTCTCCTTTTCACGCCACTCCCATAGCTTCCCCTATATCGCTGTTTTCTCGCAACTCTCATACATCCCCCTACATCGCCGTGTTTTTACGCAACTCTCATACCTTTCCCTATATCGCTGTGTTTTGGCTCACCTCTTAGGGCTTCCCCTATATTGCCGTGTTTTCGCGCACCTCTCATAACTTCCCCTATATAGCTGTGTTTTCGCTGACCTCTCATAAATTCCCCTATATTGCTCTGTTTTCGCGCACATCTCATACCTTTCCCTACATCGCCGTGTTTTCGTGCAACTCTCATACCTTCCCCTATATCTTTGCCTATCTCGCCGTGTTCTCGCGCATCACTCATACCTTCCACTTTTTAGCTGTGTTTTCGCACACCTCTCATCCCTTCCCCTATATCGCTGTGATTTTGTGCACCTCCCATAGCTTCCCATATATCGCAGTGTTTTTGCACACCTATCATAGCTTCGCATATATTGCCATGTTTTTACACACCTCTCATACCTTCTCCTTTTCACGCCACTCCCATAGCTCCCCTATATCGCTGTTTTCTCGCAACTCTCACACATTCCACTACATCGCCGTGTTTTTGCGCAACTCTCATACCTTCCCCTATGTCGCTGTGATCACGTGCACCTCTCATCAAATCCCCTGTATCGCTCTGCTTTCGTGCACCTCTCATATCTTCCCCTGCATCGCTGTGTTTTTGTGCAATTCTCATACCTTCCCCTATATCACTGTGTTTTCGCTCACCTCTTAGAGCTTCCCCTATATCGCCGTGTTTTCATATACTACACATAACTTCCCCTATATAGCTGTGTTTTCACTCACCACTCATAACTTCCCCTATATTGCTGTGTTTTCACGCACCTCTCATACATTCTCCTACCTCGCCGTGTTTTCGCGCATCTCTCCTACCTTCAACAATATCGCTGTGTTTTCGCGCACGTCCCATACTTTCCTATATATCGCTGTATTTTCGCGCACCTGTTGTAGCTTCCCCATATCGATGTGTTTTCGCATACCTCTCATACCTTCCACTATATCGCTGTGATTTCGCGCACCTCGCATTGCTTCCTTTACATCGTTGTGTTTTCGCGCACCTCTCATACCTTCAACTATATCGATGTGTTTCTGCGCACCTCTCATAGCTTCCTCTATATCGCTGTGTTTTCCCGCACCTCCCATAGCTTCCCCAATATCATTGTGTTTTCGCGCACCTCTCATACCTTCCCCTATATGGCTGTGTTTTCGCTAACCTCTTATAGCTTCCGCTATTTCGCGGTGTTTTCGTGCACCTGTCATATCTTCCACTATATCACTGCATTTCCACTCACGTCCCATACCTTCCCATATATTGCTGTGTTTCCGCGCACCTCCTATCGCTTCCGTTATATCACTGTTTTTGCACAGTTCTCATAGCTTACCCTATATTGCTGTGTTTTGGCGTATCTGCCATAGCTTCCGCTATATCGCTGTGTTTTTGCATGCCTCTCATACTTTCCTCTATATCGCCGTGTTCTCGCGCACCTCTGATTGCTTCCATTACATTGCTGTGTTTTGGGGCACCTCCCACAGCTTCCCCTATATCACTGTCTTTTTGCCCATCTCTCATAGCTTTGACTATATCGCCATGTTTTTGCGCACCTCTCATAAGTTGCCCTTTATACCTGAGTTTTCGCTCATCTCTCATACCTTCTCCTATATCACCGTGTTTTCGCTCACCTCTCATATATTCCCCTATAGCGCTGTGTTTTCGCGCACCTCTCATAGCTTTCCCAAAATTCTGTTTTCACACACTTATCATACATTCCAGTATATTGCTGTGTTTACGCGCACCTCACTTAGCTTCCAGTATATCGCTGTGTTTTCGCGCACCTCGCATTGCCGCCTCTACATCGCCGTGTTTTCGCGCACCTCTCATAGCTTCAACTATATCGATGTGTTTTTGCGCACCACTCGTAGCTTCCCCAATATCGATGTGTTTTCGCGCAACTCTCGTAGCTTCCCCTATATCGATGTGTTTTCGTGCACCTCTCGTACCTTCCCCAATATCGCTGTGTTTTTATGCACATCCCATAGCTTCCCCTACATCGCTGTGTTTTTACGCACCTCGCATAACTTCCCCTATATTGCCATGTTTTCACCCACCTCCCATAGCTTGCCATGTATCACTGTGTTTTTGCTTGCTTCTCATACATTCCCCAATATCGCTCTGTTTTCAGGCACCTCCCATAGCTTCCCCATATCGCTGTGTTTTGGTGCACCTGCGATAGCTTCCCCTTTTTCATTGTGTTTTTGCTCACATCTCATAGCTACCCCTATATCGCTGTGTTTCTCGCACCTCTCATACCTTCCACTATATCGCTGTGATTTCGCTCCACCTCGCATTACTTCCCTTACATCGTTGTGTTTTCGCGTACCTCTCATACCTTCAACTATATCAATGTGTTTCTGCGCACCTCTCATAGCTTCCACTATATCGCGGTGTATTCGTGCACCTGTCATATCTTCCACTATATCACTGCATTTTCACTCACGTCCCATACCTTCCCGTATATTGCTGTGTTTCCGCGCACCTCCTATCGCTTCTGTTATATCACTGTTTTCGCACAGTTCTCATAGCTTACCCTATATTGCTGTGTTTTGGCGTATCTGCCATAGTTTCCGCTATATCGCTGTGTTTTTGCGTGCCTCTCATACCTTCTTCTATATCGCTGGGTTCTCGCGCACCTCTGATTGATTCCATTACATTGCTGTGTTTTGGCGCACCTCCCATAGCTTCCCCTATATCTCTGTTTTTTTGCCCATCTCTCATAGCTTTGTTTATATCGTCATGTTTTTTGTGCACCTCTCATAAGTTTCCCTTTATACCTGAGTTTTCGCTCATCTCTCATACCTTCTCCTATATCGCCGTGTTTTCGCGCACCTCCCATAGCTTCCCCTATATCGCTGTGTTTTCGCTCACCTCTCATATATTCCCCTATAGCGCTGTGTTTTCGCGCACCTCTCATAGCTTTCCCAAAATTCTGTGTTTTCGCGCACCTCTCATACATTCCACTATATCGCTGTGTTTTCGCGCACCTCACATAGCTTCCAGTATTTCGCTGTGTTTTTGCGCACCTCGCATTGCTTCCTCTACATCGTTGTGTTTTCGTGCAACTCTCATACCTTCAACTATATCAATGTGTTTTCGCGCACCTCTCATAGCTTCGCCTATATCGATGTGTTTTCGCGCATCTCTCATACCTTCCCCTGCATCGCCGTGCTTTCACACACCTCCCATAGCTTCCCATATACCGCTGTGTTTTCACTGGCCTCTCATAAATTCCCCTATATCGCTGTCTTTTCACGCACCTCTCATAGATTCCCCCATATCACTGTCTTTTTGCGCAACTCTCATATCTTCCCCTATATCGCCGTGTTTTCGCAGATCTCTCATAACTTCCCCTATATTGCTGTATTTTAGCGCACCTCTAATACTTTCCCCTATATAGCTGTGTTTTTACGCACCTCCCATAGCTTCTCATATATCGCTGTGTTATCTCGCATCTCTCATCACTTCCTTTATATTGACGTGTTTTCACACACCTCTCCTTCCTTCACGTAAATCGACATGTTTTCGCGCACCTTCCGTAGCTTCCCCTATATCACTGTGTTTTCACGAACCTCTCATACCTTCCCCTATATCGCTACGATTCTGCTGATTCTGCGCACCTTCCATAGCTTCCCCTATATCACTGTGCTTTCGGTCACCTCTCATAGCTTCCCCTATATGGCCCCGTTTTCGCTCACCTGTCATATATTCCCCATACAATGCCGTGTTTCTGCGCACCTCTCCTATCTTTCCCTACATCGCGGTGTTATCGTGCACCTCTCATAGCTTCCCCTATATCGCTCTGTTTTCACGCACTTCTCATACACTCCCCTGTATTGCTGTGTTTTTGCTCACCTCTCATAGCTGCCACTATATTGCCGTGTTTTCGCGCAGCTCTCATACCTTCCCCTACAGAGCTGCGTTTTCTCTCACCTCTCATACCTTCCCCTATATCGCCGTGTTTTTGCAGACCTCTCATGCCTTCCCCTATATTGCTGTGTTTTAGCACACCTTCCATAGCTTACCCTATGTCGCTGTGCTCTCGTGCACCTCTCATCACTTCACCTATATCACTCTGCTTTCGCACACCTCCCATAGCTCCCCTACATCGCAGTGTTTTAGCGCACCTCTCATATTCCCCTATATCGCCCTGTTTTCACGTGCCTCCCATAGATTCACATATATCGCAGTGTTTTCACGCACCTCTTGTAGCTTCCCCTATATCAATGTGTTTCGCACATCTCTCATACCTTCCCTTATATCGCCGTGTTTTCACGCACCTCCCATAGCTTCCATGTATTGCTGTGTTTTCGCGTGCCTCTCATACCTTCCCCTATATTGCTCTGTTTTCGTGCACCTCCGATAGCTTCCCCTATATCACTGTGTTTTGGCTGACATCTCATAGATTTGCCTATATCGTCGTGTTTTTGCGCACCTCTCATACCTTAACCCTATATCACTGTGTTTTCATGCCCCTCCCATAGCTTCCCCTATATCGTTGTGTTTTCGCTCAACTCCCAAAGCTTCCCCTACATCGCCGTGTTTTTGCGCACCTCCCATAGCTTCCCATATATCGCTGTGTTTTCACCGGCCTCTCATACCTTCCCCTATATCACTGGTTTTCGGTCACCTCTCATAGCTTCCCCTAAATCGCTCTGTTTTCGCACATCTGTCATATATTCGCCTACATCACCGTGTTTCTGAGCACCACTCATATCTTCCCCTACATCGCGGTGTTTTCGCGCATCTCTCATACCCTCCCCGATATCGCCATGTTTTCACACACCTCCCATAGCTTCCCATATATCGCCGTATTTTCACGCACCTCTCATAGCTTCCTCTCTACCGCTGTGTTCTCGTACAGCTCTCATAGCTTCCCATATTTTGCGATGTTTTCACGCTCTTCTCATCCCTTCCCCTACATCGCTGAGATTTCACGCACCTCCCATAGCTTCTCTTATATCGCTGTGTTTTTGCTCACATCCCATAGTTTTGCCTATATCACCGAGTTCTCGCGCACCTCTCATATCTTCCCCTATATAGCTGTGTTTTCGCGCACATCTCACACCTTCTGCTGTATTGCTGTGCTGTCACACACCTTCCATCGCTTCCCCTATATAGCTGTGTTTTCGTGCACGTCTCAGAGCTTCCCCTATATTGCTGTGTATTCGCACAACTCCCAAAGCTTCACCTATATCGCTGTGTTTGGCGCACCTCTCATCCTTTCTCCAATATCGCCGTGCTTTGGCGCACCTCTCATAGCTTCCCCTATATCACTCTGTTTTCCTGCACCTCCCATAGCCTCTCATATATCGCTGTGTTTTGGCGCACCTCTCATAGATTTCCCTATATCTCTGTTTTTTTCGTGAACCTCTCATACCTTCCACTATATCGCTGTGTTTTTGCGCACCTAACATACTTACCCCTATATTGCCGTGTTTTCGCAGACCTCTGATACCTTCCCCTATATTGCTGTGTTTTAGCGCACCTCTCATTCCTTCCCCTATATCGCTGTTTTTTTCCGGCACTTCCCATAACTTTCCCTGTGTTGCTGTGCTCTCGTGCACCTCCCATCACTTCCCCAATTTCTCTCTGCTTTCAGCAACTCCCATAGCTTCCCCTACATCGCTGTGCTTTTGCGCACCTCTCATACCTTCCCCTATATCGCTGTGTTTTCACGCACCTCCCATATATTCCCCTATATAGCTGTGTTTTCGGGTACATCCCATACTTTCTCCTATATCGATGTATTTTCACGCACTTCTCATCCCTTCCCCTATATCGCTGTGATTTCGCGCACCTCCCATAGCTTCCCCTATATCACTGTTTTTTTGCTCACCTCCCATAGCTTCCCCTACATATCTGTGCTTTTGCGCACTTCTCATGCCTTCCCCTATATCACCCTGTTTTCATGCTCCTCCCATGGCTTCCTATATATCGCCGTGTTTTCGCACTCCTCTCATAGCTTCCCCTATATCGCTGTGTTTTCGCACACCTCCAATAGCTTCCCCTATATCGCTGTGTTTGGCGCACCACCCATAGCTTCCCCTATATCGCTGTGTTTTTGCTCACCTCTCATAGATTTGCCTATATCGCAGTGTTCTCACGCATCTCTCATACCTTCCCCTTTTTAGCTGAGTTTTCGCTCATCTCTCATACCTTCTCCTATATTGCCGCGTTTTCACGCACCTCTCATTGCTTCCCCTGTATCGACGTGTTTTCACACACCTCTCATTCCTTCACATATAATGCTGTATTTTCGCGCACCTCCCATAACTTTCCCTATATCACTGTGTTTTTGCACAGCCGTCATACCTTCCCCTATATCGCTGTGTTTTTGCGCACCTCCCATAGCTTCCCCTATATCGCCGTGATTTCGCGCACCTCTCATATATTCACCTATAGCGCTGTGTTTACGCGCACCTCTCATAGCTTTCCCAAAATCTCTGTGTTTTCGCGCACCTCTCATACATTCCACTATATCGCTGTGTTTTCACGCACCTCTCGTAGCTTCCCATATGTCGCTGTGTTTTCACTGGCCTCTCATACCTTCCCCTATATCGCTGTGTTTTCACGCATCTCGCATTGCTTCCCTTACATCGTTGTGTTTTCGCGCACCTCTCGTACCTTCAAGTATATCGATGTGTTTTTGCACAACTCTCGTAGCTTCCCCAATATCGATGTGTTTTCGCGCACCTGTCATACCTTCCCCTATATCGCTGCGTTTTCACGCAGCTCTAATAGCTTCCCCCATATCACTGTCTTTTCGCGCACCTCTCATATCTTCCCCTATATCGCCATGTTTTCGCACACCTCTCATTGCTTCCCCTATATCGACATGTTTTCACACACCTCTCATTCCTTCATGTATAACGCTGTAATTTTGCGCACCTCCCATATCTTCCCCTATATCACTATATTTTTGCACAGCTTTCATACCTTCCCCTTTATCACTGTGTTTTCGCGCACCTCCCATAGCTTCCCCTATATCGCCGTGTTTTGGCGCACCTCTCATATATTCACCTATAGCACTGTGTTTACGTGCACCTCTCATAGCCTTCCCAAAATCTCTGTGTTTTCACGCACCTCTCATACATTGCACTATATCGCTGTGTTTTCACGCACCTCTCGTAGCTTCCCATATGTTGCTGTGTTTTCACCGGCCTCTCATACCTTCCCCTATATCGCTGTGTTTTCACCGGCCTCTCATACCTTCCCTTACATCACTGTGTTTTCGCACACCTCTCATACCTTCCCCTATATCGCTGTGTTTTCGCTTACCTTTCATTGCTTCTCCTACATCATTGTGTTTTCATGCACCTCTCATACCTTCAAGTATATCGATGTGTTTTCGCGCACCTCTCGTAGCTTCCCCAATATTGATGTGTTTTCGCACTCCTGTCATACCTTCCCCCATATCGCTGTCTTTTCGCGCACCTCTCATATCTTCCTCTATATCGCGGTGTTTTCTCGCACCTGCCATGCCTTCCCCTATATCGCTCTGTTTTTGTGCACCTCCCATAGCTTCCCATAGCTTCCCATATATCACTGTGTGTTTCGCGCACCTCTCATAGATTTCCCTATATTTCTGTGTTTTCGCGCACCTCTTATAGCTTCCCCTATATAGCTGTGTTTTCGCGCACGTCTCAGAGCTTCCCCTATATTGCTGTGTTTTGGCGCACTTCCCTTAACTTCCCCTATATCGCTGTGTTTTCGGGCACCTCTCATAGCTTCCCTTATATCGCTGTGTTTTCGGGCACCTCCCATAGCTTCCCCTATATCAAAGTGTTTTTACACACCTCTCATTCCTTCATGTATATCGGTGTGTTTTCGCGCACCTCTCATACATTCTCCTGCATCGCTGTGTTTTCGCACACGTCCCGTACCTTCCCATATATTGCTGTGTTATCGCACACCTTCCATAGCTTCCCCTATATCGCTGTGTTTTCGGGCACCTTCCATAGCTTCCCCTATATCAACGTGTTTTTACACACCTCTCATTCCTTCATGTATATCGCTGTGTTTTTGCGCACCTCCCATAGCTTCCCCTATATCACTGTGCTTTCACGCAGCTCTCATACATTCCACTATATCGCTGTGTTTTTGTGCACCTCTCGTAACTTCCCCATATCGATGTGTTTTCGTGCACCTCTCATGCCTTCCCCTACATCACCGTGTTTTCACGCACCTCCCATAGCTTCCCAAATGTCGCTGTGTTTTCGCAGACCTCTCATAACTTCCCCTATATTGCTGTGTTTTGACGCACCTCCCATAGCTTCCCATATATCGCTGTGATTTCGCGCGCCTCCCATACCTTCCCCAATATGGCTGTGTTTTCGCGCACCTCTCAAACCTCCCATTGTGTTGCTCTGTTTTTGCACACCTCCCATACATTCTCCTATATCGCTGTGTTTTCGGGCACCTCTCAAAGCTTCCCCTATATCGTTGAGTTTTCGCGCACCTCTCATACCTTCCCTTATATCACTGTGTCTTCACTCACGCCTCATACCTTCCCCTATATCACTGTGTTTTCACGCACCTCCCATACCGTCCTCTATATCGCTGCATTTTTGCGCACCTCTCATCGGTTCCCCTATATGAATGTGTTTTTAAACACCTCTCATCCCTTCATGTATATCGCTGTGTTTTCGCGCATCTCCCATAGCTTTCCATATATCACTGCGTTTTCGCGCACCTCTCAAACCTTCCGCTGTGTTGCTGTGTTTTTGCAGACCTCCCATAGTGTCCCCTATATTGTTGTGTTTTCAGGCATCTCTCATAGCTTCCTCTATATCGCTGTGTTTTCGCGCATCTCCCAAAGCTTCCCCTATATCGTTGAGTTTTCGCGCACCTCTCATACCTTCCCCTATATCACTGAGTCTTAGCTGAAACCTCGTACCTTCCCCTATAACACTGTGTTTTCACGCACCTCCCATACCGTCCTCTATATCGCAGCGTTTTTGCGCACCTCTCATCGATTCCCCTATATGAATGTGTTTTTAAACACCTCTCATCCCTTCATGTATATCGCTGTGTTTTCGCGCACCTCCCATAGCTTCCAATATATCACTGTGTTTTCGCGCACCTCTCATAGCTTTCCCAAAATCTCTGTGTTTTCGCGCACCTCTTATACATTCCACTATATCGCTGTGTTTTCGCGCACCTCTCGTAGCTTCCCCAATATCAATGTGTTTGCATGCACATCCCATAGCTTCCCCTATTTCGCCGTGTTTTCACTCACCTCCCATAGCTTCCCATGAATCGCTGTTTATTCGCGTGCCTCTCATACCTTCCCCTATATCGCTGTGTTTTTGCGCACCTTTCATAGCTTCCCCTATATCGCTGTGTTTTGGCGAAAACCTAGAGCTTCTTCTATATCGCAGTGTTTTTGCTCACCTCTCATAGATTTGCCAATATCGCCATGTTTTCGCGCACCTCTCATACCTTCCCCTATATTGCTGTGTTTTCGAGCACCTCCCACAGCTTCCCCTATTTCGTTGTGTTTTCACGCACCTCTCATAACTTCCCCTATATCGCTGTAATTTTGCGCACCCGCCATACATTCCCCTACATTGCCATGTATTTGCGCACCTCTCATAGCTTCCCCTATATCGCTGTGCATTCGCGCACCTCTCATACCTTCCCCATAGAGCTGCGTTTTCTCTCACCTCTCATAACTTCCTCTATATCGCCGTGTTTTCGCGCACTTCTCATACATTCCCCTTCATCGCCATGTTTTCGCGCACCGCTCATGCCTTCCTCTATATCGGTGTGTTATCGCGCACCTCGCATAGCTTCCCCTATATTTCTGTGTTCTCGGGCACCTCTCATAGCTTCCCGTATATTGCGATGTTTTCGCGCACCTCTCATATCTTCCCCTATACAGCTGTGTTTTCACTCACCTCTCATAACTTCCCCTGTATCGCCGTGTTTTCGCGCACCTCTCATACCTTCAACTATATTGCTGTATTTTCGTGCAGCACTCATAGCTTCCCCTATATTGCTGTGTTTTCGCTCACCTGTCATAACTTCCCCTGTATCGCCATGTTTTCGTGCACCTCTCATACCTTCAACTATATAGCTGTGTTTTCACGTACGACCCATACCTTCCCATATATTGCTGTGTTTTTGCGCACCCCCCATAGCTTCCCCTATATTGCTTTGCATTAGCGCACCTCTCATACCTTCCCCTATTTTAGCTGTGTTTTGACGCACCTCCCACAGCTTCCCATATATTGCTGTGTTTTCGCGCACCTCTCATAGATTTCCCTATACCTTTGTGTTTTCGCGCACTTCTCATTCCTTCCCCTATATCGCTGTATTTTCAGACACCTCCCATACCTTCTCCTATAGTGCTTTGTTTTCGCGCACCTCTCATATATTCTCCTTTAGTGCTGTTTTCGTGCACCTCTCATAGCTTTCCCAAAATCTCTGAGTTTTCGCCACCTCTCATACATTCCACTATCTCGCTGTGTTTCTGCGCACCTCTCGTAACTTCCCCATATCGATGTGTTTTTGCGCACTTCTCGTACCTTCCCCTACATCGCCGTGTTTTCACGCACCTCCCATCTCTTCCCATATATCGCTGTGTTTTCTTGCACCTCGCATACATTCTCCTATATCACGATGTTGTAATGCACCTCCCATAGCTTCCCCTATATCGCTGTGTTTTCTCGCACCTCTCATACCTTCCCCTATATTGCTGTGTTTTGACGCACCTCCCATAGCTTCCCATATATTGCACTGCTTTCGCGCACCTGTCATAGCTTCCCATATATTGCGAGGTTTCCGCACACTTCTCGTAGGTTCCCCCAAATCGCTATGTTTTCGCGCACCTCTCAGAGCTTCCCCTATATTGCCATGTTTTCGTGCACTTCGCATAACTTCCCCTACATCGCTGTGTATTCGCGCACCTCTCATACCTTCTCCTATATCGCCTTGTTTTCAGGCACCTCCCATAGCTTCCCCTATATCACTGTGTTTTCTCGCACCTCTCATGCCTTCCCCAATATCGCTATGTTTTTGTGCACCGCCCATAGCTTCCCATATATCGCTGTGTTTTCGCGCACCTCTCATAGATTTCCCTATACCTTTGTGTTTTCGCGCACTTCTCATACCTTCCACTATATCGCTGTGTTTTCGCGCACCTCTCGTAGATTCCCCAATATCAATGTGTTTTCATGCACATCCCATAGCTTCCCCTATTTCGCCGTGTTTTCACTCACCTCCCATAGCTTCCCATGTATCGCTGTTTATTCGCGTGCCTCTCATACCTTCCCCTATATCGCTCTGTTTTCGCGCACCTCCCATAGCTTCCCCTATATCGCTGTGTTTTCACGCACCTCGCATACCGTCCCCTATATCACTGTGTTTTCGCGCACCTCTCAAACCTTCCCCTGTGTTGCTGTGTTCTTGCACACCTCCCATAGCGTCCCCTATATCACTGTGTTTTCAGGCACCTCTCATAGCTTCCCCTATATTGCTGTGTTTTTGCACACCACCCAAAGCTTCCTCTATATCATTGTGTTTTTGAGCACCTCTCATACCTTCCCCTATATCACTGTGCTTTCGCGCACCACACATACCGTCTGCTATATCGCTGCATTTTCCCGCACCTCTCATCGGTTCCCCTATATTAACGTGGTTTTACACACCTCGCATTCCTTCAAGTATATCGCTGTGTTTTCGCGCACCTCCCATAGATTTCCCGATATCATTGTGGTTTCGCGCAGCTCTCATATCATCCCCTATATCGCTGTGTTTTTGCGCACCTCCCATACCTTCCCCTATATCGCTGTATTTTCAGACACCTCCCATACCTTCCCCTATAGTGCTTTGTTTTCGCGCAACTCTCATATATTCCCCTTTAGCGCTGTTTTTGTGCACCTCTCATAGCTTTCCCAAAATCTCTGAGTTTTCGCCACCTCTCATACATTCCACTATATCGCTGTGTTTTTGCGCACCTCTCGTAGCTTCCCCATATCGATGTGTTTTCGCACACCTCTCGTACCTTCCCCTACATCGCCGTGTTTTCACGCACCTCCCATCTCTTCCCATCTGTCGCTGTGTTGTCGCAGACCTCTCCTACCTTCCCCTATATAGCTGTATTTTGATGTACCTCCCATAGCTTCCCATATATTGCAGTGTTTTCGCGCACTTGTCATAGCTTCCCATATATTGCGAGGTTTTCACACACTTCTCATAGGTTCCCCCAAATTGCTGTGTTTTCGCGCACCTCTCAGTGCTTCTCCTATATCGCCTTGTTTTCAGGCACCTCCCATAGCTTCCCCTACATATCTGTGCTTTTGCGCACTTCACATATCACCCTGTTTTCATGCTCCTCCCATGGCTTCCTATATATCGCTGTGTTTTCGCGCTCCTCTCATAGCTTCCCCTATATCGCTGTGTTTTCGCACACCTCCAATAGCTTCCCCTATATCGCTGTGTTTGGCGCACCACCCATAGCTTCCCCTATATCGCTGTGTTTTTGCTCACCTCTCATAGATTTGCCTATATCGCAGTGTTCTCACGCATCTCTCATACCTTCCCCTTTTTAGCTGAGTTTTCGCTCATCTCTCATACCTTCTCCTATATTGCCGCGTTTTCGCGCACCTCTCATTGCTTCCCCTGTATTGACGTGTTTTCACGCACCTCTCATTCCTTCACATATAATGCTGTATTTTCACGCACCTCCCATAACTTTCCCTATATCACTTTGTTCTCAAGCAACATACATCAAAGTTGCTGGTGAACGCAGCAGGCCAAGCAGCATCTATAGGAAGAGGCGCAGTCGACGTTTCAGGCCGAGACCCTTCGTCAGGACTAACTGAAGGAAGAGTGAGTAAGGGATTTGAAAGCTGGAGGGGGAGGGGGAAATGCAAAATGATAGGAGAAGACAGGAGGGGGAGGGATAGAGCCGAGAGCTGGACAGGTGATAGGCAAAAGGGGATACGAGAGGGTCATGGGACAGGAGGTCCAGGAAGAAAGACCGGGGGGGGGTGACCCAGAGGATGGGCAAGAGGTATATTCAGAGGGACAGAGGGAGAAAAAGGAGAGTGAGAGAAAGAATGTGTGCATAAAAATGAGTAACAGCTGGGGTACGAGGGGGAGGTGGGGCCTAGCGGAAGTTAGAGAAGTCAATGTTCATGCCATCAGATTGGAGGCTACCCAGACGGAATATAAGGTGTTGTTCCTCCAACCTGAGTGTGGCTTCATCTTTACAGTAGAGGAGGCCGTGGATAGACATGTCAGAATGTCACTACACCGAAGAAGTTTAGATCCTCTCTTCGACGGGAGTTCAGTGAAACCATCTCTCACTGCTCCCCATCTGTAATTTCTTCGGCTCTTCAACTTTTCACAGCAACTTTGATGTATGTTGCTTGAATTTCCAGCATCTACAGAATTCCTGTTGTTTGCGTTTAAATTCACTACTGTGAAGCCTCTTCCGGTGATGCCTACACCGAAGAAGTTTAGATCCTCTCTTCGACGGGAGTTCAGTGAAACCATCTCTCACTGCTCCCCATCTGTAATTTCTTCGGCTCTTCAACTTTTCGATTCCCATTCTGACATGTCTATCCACGGCCTCCTCTACTGTAAAGATGAAGCCACACTCAGGTTGGAGGAACAACACCTTATATTCCGTCTGGGTAGCCTCCAACCTGATGGCATGAACATTGACTTCTCTAACTTCCGCTAGGCCCCACCTCCCCCTCGTACCCCAGCTGTTACTCATTTTTATGCACACATTCTTTCTCTCACTCTCCTTTTTCTCCCTCTGTCCCTCTGAATATACCTCTTGCCCATCCTCTGGGTCACCCCCCCCCCCGTCTTTCTTCCCGGACCTCCTGTCCCATGATCCTCTCGTATCCCCTTTTGCCTATCACCTGTCCAGCTCTCGGCTCTATCCCTCCCCCTCCTGTCTTCTCCTATCATTTTGCATCTCCCCCTCCCCCTCCAGCTTTCAAATCCCTTACTCACTCTTCCTTCAGTTAGTCCTGACGAAGGGTCTCGGCCTGAAACGTCGACTGCGCCTCTTCCTATAGATGCTGCTTGGCCTGCTGCGTTCACCAGCAACTTTGATGTATGTTGCTTGAATTTCCAGCATCTGCAGAATTCCTGTTGTTCACTTTGTTCTCACGCAGCTCTCATACCTTCCCCGATATCGCTGTAATTTGGGACACCTCCCTTAGCTTCCCCTATATCGCTGTGTTTTCTCGCAACTCTCATACCTTCCCCTATATCATTGTGTTTTCGTGCATCTCTCATACCTACCCCTATATCACTGCGTTTTCGCGCACCTCTCATTGCTTCCCCTATATCACTTTGTTCTCGCGCAGCTCTCATACCTTCCCCTATATCGCTGTGTTTTCCCGCACCTCTCATAGATTTCCCTATATCAAAGTGTTTTCGCGCACTCTCATACCTTCCCCTATATCGCTGTGTTTTTTCACAGCTCTCCTACCTTCCGCTACATCACTTTGTTTTCACGCACCTCTCATAGCTTCCCCTTTGTCGCTGTGTTTTCGCGCACCTCTCATAGCTTCCTCTATATCACCGTGTTTTCGCGCACCTCTCATACCTTCCCCTATGTCGCTGTGTTTGCATTCACCTCTCATACCTTCCCCTATATCGCTGTGTTTGCATTCACCTTTCATACCTTCATCTATATCGCCGAAATTTCACGCACCTCTCATAGCTTCCCTTATATTGCGCTGTTTTCGCGCACCTCCCATAGATTCCCCCAAATCGCTGTGTTTTCGCGCACCTCTCATACCTTACCCTAAATCACTGTTTTTTCGCGCACCTCTCATATCTTCCCCTATATCGCTGTGTTTTCCCACACCTCCCACAGCATCCCCAAAATCGCTGTTTTCGCGCACCTCATGTACCTTCCTCTATATCACTCTCTTTTTGCGCACCTCACATAGCTTCCCCCTATATTGCCATGTTTTCCCTAACCTCTCATACCTTCCCCTGTATCACCGCGTTTTCGCGCACCTCGCATACATTCTCCTATATCACCATGTTCTAACGCACCTCCCATAGCTTCCCCTATATCGCTGTGTTTTCTCGCACCTCTCTTACCTTCCCCTATATCGCTAAGTTTTCGCGCAACTCCAATAGCTTCCAATATATCGCTCTGTTTTCATGCAGCTCTCATACGTTCCTCTGTATCACTGTGTTTTCGTACACCTCTCATAGCTTCCCCAATATCGCTGTGTTTTCTCGCAGCTCTCATAGCTTCCACTATATCGCTGTGTTTTCCTGCACCTCTCTTACCTTCCCCTATATCGCTAAGTTTTCGCGCAACTCCAATAGCTTCCAATATATCGCTGTGTTTTCATGCAGCTCTCATACGTTCCTCTGTATCACTGTGTTTTCGTACACCTCCCATAGCTTCCCCTATATCGCTGTGTTTTCTCGCAGCTCTCATAGCTTCCACTATATCGCTGTGTTTTCCTGCACCTCTGATACCTTGCCCAATATGGCTGTGTTTTCGTGCATCTCTCATACCTATCCCTATATCACTTTGTTCTCACGCAGCTCTCATACCTTCCCCGATATCACTGTAATTTGGGACACCTCCCATAGCTTCCCCTATATCGCCGTGATTTCACGCACTTCTCATATATTCCCCTATAGTGATGTGTTTTAGCGCACCTCTCATAGCTTTCCCAAAATCTCTGTTTTCGCGCACCTCTCATACATTTCACTATATCACTGTGTTTTCACGCACCTCTCGTAACTTCCCCATATCGATGTGTTTTAGCGCACCTCTCATACGTTCCCCTACATCGCAGTGTTTTCACGCACCTCCCATAGCTTCCCATACATCGCTGTGTTTTCGCAGACCTCTCATAACTTACTCTATATTGCTGTGCATTAGCGCACCTCTCATACCTTCCCCATATAGCTGTGTTTTGACGCACCTCCCATAGCTTCCCATATATCGCAGTGTTTTCGCGCACCTGTCATAGCTTCCCATATATTGCGAGGTTTTCGCACCCTTCTCATAGGTTCCCCCAAATTGCTGTGTTTTCGTGCACCTCTCATAGCTTCCCCTATATCGCTGTGTTTTTGCTCACCTCTCATAGATTTGCCTGTATTGCCGAGTTCTCGCGCACCTTTTATACCTTCCTCTTTTTAGCTGAGTTTTCGCTCATCTCTCGTAGCTTCCACTATATCGCTGTGTTTTCATTCACCTCTCATACCTTCCCCTCTATCATTGTGTTTTCGTGCATCTCTCATACCTACTCCTATATCACTGTGTTTTCACGCACCTCGCATACCATCCACCTATATCACTGCGTTTTCGCATACCTCTCATTGCTTCCCCTATATTGACATTTTCACACACCTCTCATTCCTTCACGTATATCGCCATGTTTTTGAGCACCTCCCATAGCTTCCCCTATATCACTTTGTTCTCGCGCAGCTCTCATAACTTCCCCTATATTGCTGTGTTTTCTCACACCTCTCATGCCTTCCCCTGTATCGCTGTGTTTTCGTGCACCACCCATAGCTTACCATACATCACTGTGTTTTCCCGTACCTCTCATAGATTTCCCTATATCACCGTGTTTTTGTGCACCTCTCATACCTTCCCCTTTTTAGCTGAGTTTTCCCTCATCTCTCATACCTTCTCCTATATCGCCGTGTTTTCGCGCACCTCCTATAGCTTTCTCTATATCACTGTGTTTTCACGCACCTCCGATAGCTTCCCATATTTCGCCATGTTTTCGCGCACCTCTAATGCCTTACCCTATATCGCCTTGTTTTCCCACACCTCTCGTACCTTCCCCTATATCGCACTGTTTTCGCGCACCTCTAATAGATTCCCCATCTCACTGTATTTTCGTGCACATCCCACAGCTTCCGCAATATTGCTGTGTTTTTGCTCTCTCATACCTTCCCCTATATTGCCGTGTTTTTGCACGCCTCTCCTACCTTCCGCTACATCACTGTGTTTTCACGCACCTTCCGTAACTTCCCCTGTATCGCTGTGTTTTCGCTTACCTCTCATAGCTTCCCCTATATCGCTGTGTTTTCGCGCAACTCTCGTAGCTTTCCCAATATCGATGTGTTTTTGCTCACCTCTCATAGCTTCCCCTAAATCGCTGTGTTGTCCTGCACTTCTCATACCTTCCCCTTCATTGCCGTGTTTTCGTGCACCTCTCATACCATCCCCAATATCGCCGTGTCTTCGCGCACATCCCATAGCTTCGGCTATATCGCTGTTTTTGCACAACTCTCATACCTTTCCCTGAATTGCTGTGTTTTCTCGTTCCTCCCATAGTTTCCCATATATCGCCATGTTTTCACGCACCTCTCATACCTTCCCCTATATCGCCATGTTTTTGCGCACCTCCCATAACTTTTCCATATCGCTGGCTTTTCGCGCACATCCCATAACTTCCTCTATATTGCCGTGTTTTCCTGCACCTCCCATAGCTTTCCCTACATTGCTGTGATTTCGCGTACCTTTCCTACCTTCCCATATTTCACTGTTTTTTTCACGCACCTCTCATACGTTCTCCTACATCACTGTGTTTTCACGCACCTCCCACAGCTTCTCCTACATCGCCTGGTTTTTGCACATTTCTCATAGCTTCCCCTATATCGCTGAGGTGCATGAAAACACCGCGATATAGGGGAATCTATGGGAGCTGCGTGAAAACACAGCGATATAGGGGAAGGTAAGGGTGTCGCGCAAAAACACTGCGATATCAGGGACGCTATGAGAGGTGCGCGAAAACACAGCGATATTATGGAAGTTATGGGAGGTGCGCGAATACACTGCGATATAGGGGAAGCTATGGGAGGTGCGCAAAAGCACAGTGATGTAAGGGAAGGTAGGAGAGGTGCGGGAAAACACAGCGATATGGGGGAAGCTATGAGAGGTGCGGGAAAACACAGCGATAAAGGGAATGGCTCGGAGGTGCGCGAAAACACAGTGCTATAGGGGAATATATGAGAGGTGCGCAAAAACACGGCGATATAAGGGAAGCTATTGTAGGTGAGTGAAAACACAACGGTTTAGGTGAATGTATGAGAGGGAAATGAAATCACAGCGATAGAGAGGAAGCTATGGGAGGTGCACGAAAACACAGCAATATAGGGTAAGCTCTGAGACGTGCGCAAAAACAGAGCGATATAGGGGAAGATATGGGAGTTGTGCGAAAACACAGCAATATTTGGGAAGGAATGGGACACAGCGCGAGAACACAGTGTTACAGTTGAAGGTATAAGTGGTGCGCGAAAACACTGCGATGTAGGAGAATGTATGAGAGGTGTGCGAAAACACAGAGTTATTGGGGAAGCTATGGGAGGTGCGCGAAAACACAGCGATATAGGGGAAGGTATGAGAGGTGCACGAAAACACATCGATATAGGGGAAGGTACGAGAGGGGTGTGAAAACACAGCGATATAGTGGAAGGAATAAGAGGTGCGCGAAATTACAGAGATGTTGGGAAATCTATGAGAGGTGCGCAAAAACACAGCGATATACAGGAAGCTATAGGAGGTGCCCGAAATCACAGCGATATGGGGAAGGAATGAGAGGTGCACGAAAACACAGCGATATACAGGAAAGTATGCGAGGTGTGTGAACACATGGCGATATACGTGAATGTATGCGAGCTGCGCGAAAACACAGCTAAAAAGTGGAAGGTATGAGAGGTGCGCGAGAACACGGCGATATAGGCAAAGTTATGAGAGGTGAGCGAAAACACAGCAATATAGGGGAAGCTATGTGACCTGCGCAAAAACAAAGCAATATAGGGGAAGCTGTAGGATGTGTGCGAAAACACAGCAATACAGGGCAAGGTATGAGAGGGGCGCGAAAACACAGCCATATTGGGGAAGGTATGGGAGGTGCGAGAAAACACAGAGATATAGGGGAAGCTATGGAAGTTGCATGAAAACACGGCGATTTAGGATAAGGTATGAGAGGTGCCCGAAAACACAGCGATGTAGGGGAAGCTATGTGAGGTGCGCGAAAACACGGCGATATAGGGGAAGCGATAAGAGGTGCGTGAATACACAGCGATTTAGGGGAAGATAGGAGAGGTACACAAAAACATCGCAATATAGGGGAAGCTATGAGAAGTGCGCAAAAACAGCGATTTAGGGGAAGCTGTGAGACGTGTGTGAAAACATTGCAATATAGGGGAAGCTATGGGATGTCTGCGAAAACATAGCAATATTGGGGAAGGTATCGGAGGTGCCCGAAAACACAGCAATATAGAGGAAGGTATGAGAGGTGCTCGAAAACACTGCGATGTAGGGGAATGTATAAGAGGTGAGCAAAAATACAGCGATATAAGGGAAGGCATTAGAGGTGCGTGAAAAGACAGCGATATAGAGGAAGCTACGGGAGGTGCGCGAAATCACAGCAGCAAGGGAAGCTATGGGAGGTGCGCAAAAACACAGCGCTATAGGGGAATGTATGAGAGGTACGTGAAAACACAGCTAGAGTGGTGAAGCTATGGGAGGTGTTCGAAAACACAGCAATATAGGGGAATTTATGAGAAGTGCGTGAATACATGGTGATACAGGGGAAGGTTTCAGAGGTGCGCAAAAAAATCAATGAAATTAGGGACGCTATGGGAGGTGCGCGAAAACACGGCGATACAGAGGAAGGTTTAAGAGGTGCGCGAAAACACAGCGTTATTGGGGAAGCTATGTTAGGTGTGCGAAAACACAGCGATGCAGGGGAAGGTATGAGACAGTTTGCGCAAACACAGCGATATAGGGAAAGCTATGGGAGGTGTGTGAAACCACAGCGATACAGGGGAAGGTATGAGTGGTGCGTGAAAACACAGCGCTATAGGGGAATGTATGACAGGTACGTGAAAACACGGCGATACAGGAGAAGGTATGTGAGTTGCGCGAAAACACAGCTAGAGTGGTGAAGCTATGGGAGGTGTTCGAAAACACAGCAATATAGGGGAAGTTATGAGCGTGCGTGAATACATGGTGATACAGGGGAAGGTTTGAGAGGTGCGCAAAAAAACAATGAAATTAGTGACGCTATGGGAGGTGCGCGAAAACACGGCGATACAGGGGAATGTATGAGAGGTGCGTGAAAACATGGCGATACAGGGGTAGATATGTGAGGTGCGCAAAAACACAGCTAGAGTGGTGAAGCTATGGGAGGTGTTCGAAAACACAGCCATATTGGGGAATGTCTGGGAGGTGCGAGAAAACACAGCACTATCGAGGAATGTATGAGAGGTGCGCGAAAACACAGCGATATAGGGGAAGTTATGAGAGGTGCGCTAATACACATCGGTATAGCAGAAGCTATGGGAGGTGCGCGAAAACACAGCTAGAGTGGTGAAGCTATGGGATGTGTTCGAAAACACGGCGATATAGAGGAAGGTATGAGAGGTGCGTGAAAACACAGCGATACAGGAGAAGGTATGAGAGGTGCGCGAAAACACAGCGTTATTGGGGATGCTATGGGGGGGGTGCCGGAAAACACAGCGCTATAGAGGAATCTATGTTAGGTGTGTGAAAACACAGCGATATAGGGGAAGTTATGAGAGGTGCGCTAATACACATCGGTATAGCAGAAGCTATGGGAGGTGGGCGAAAACACAGCGATATAGTGGAATGTATGAGAGGTGCGCGAAAACACAGCCATATAGGGGAAGCTATGGGAGGTGCACAAAAACACGGCGATATAGGTGAATATATGAAAGGTGCAGGAAAGCGCAGCGATATAGGGGAGGTTATGAGAGATGAGCGCAAACACAGCTAAAAAATGGAAGGTATGAGAGGTGCGTGAAAACATGGCGATATGGGGGAAGTTATGAGAGGGGAGCTAAAACTCAGCGATATAGGGGATGGTATGAGAAGTGCACGAAAACACAGCGATATAGAGGAAGCTAAGGGAGGTGAGCGAATACATAGCGATATAGGGAAAGCTATGAGAGGTGTATAAAAACACAGCGATATATTGGAAGCTATAGGTGGTGTGAGAAAACAGTGATGTCGGGGAAGGTATGAGAGGTGAGAGAAAACACAGCGATATAGGGGAAGCTATGGGAGTTGCATGAAAACACGGCGATACAGGACAAGGTATGAGAGGTGCGCGAAAACACAGCGATGTAGGGGAAGCTATGTGAGGTGTGCGAAAACACAGCGATGTAGGGGAAGCTATGTGAGGTGAGCGACTACACAGCAATTTTGGGGAATCTAGGAGAGGTGCACGAAAACATCGCAATCCAGGGGAAGCTATGAGAGGTGCACAAGAACACAGTGATATAGGGGAAACTATGCAAGGTGCACAAAAACACAGCGATCTAGTAGAAGCTATGGGAGATGCGCGGAAACACTGCGATATAGAGGAATGTATGAGAGGTGCTCGAAAACACTGCGATGTGGGGGAATGTATGTGAAGTGGGCAAGAATATGTCCATATAGGGGAAGGTATGAGAGGTGCGTGAAAAGACAGCGATACAGGGGAATCCATTCGAGGTGCGCAAAATCACAGCGATATAGGGGAGCTGTAAGAGCTGCGTGAAAACACAGTGATATGGGGAAGCAATGAGAGGTGTGCGAACACACAGCAATATACGTGAAGGTATGAGAGGTGCGCGAGAACACGGCGATATTGGCGAAGCTATGAGAGGTGAGCAAAAACACAGCAATATAGGGGAAAGTATGGGAGGTGCGCGAAAACACAGCGAGAGTGGGGAAGCTATGGGAGGTGTTCAAAAACACGGCGATATAGGGGAAGGAATGAGAAGCGCACAAAAACATAGTGATATACAGGAAGGTATGGGAGGTCTGCGAATATGGCAATATACGTGAATGTATGAGAGCGGCGCGAAAACACGTTGATATTAGGGAACGTATGAGAGACGAGCGAAAACACAGCTAAAAAGTGGAAGGTATAAGAGGTGCGCGAGGACACGGCGATATAGGTAATGATATGAGAGGTGAGCGAAAACACAACGATATAGGGGAAGTTATGAGAGGTGCATGAAAACACAGCGATATATGGGAAGCTATGGGAGGTGCGCGAAAAAAAAGCGATATAGAGGAAACTATCAGATGTGCGTGAAAACACAGCAATATAGGCGAAGCTATGGGACGTGTGCAAAAACAAAGCAATATAGCGGAAGCTGTGGGAGGTGTGCGAAAACTCAGCGATACAGGGCAAGGTATGAGAGGTGCGTGAAAACACAGCCATATTGGGGAATGTATGGGAGGTGCGCGAAAACACAGTGATATAGGGGAAGGTATGAGAGGTTCGCGCAAGCACGACAATATAGGGGAAGGTATGGGAGGTGCACAAAAACACAGCGCTATAGGGGAATGTATGAGAGGTACGTGAAAACACGGCGATACAGGAAAAGTCATGAGAGGTGCGCAAAAACACAGCCATATTGGGGAAGGTATGGGAGGTGCGCGAAAACACAGCTAGAGTGGTGAAACTATGGGATGTGTTCGAAAACACGGCGATATAGAGGAAGGTATGAGAGGTGCGTGAAAACACAGCGATACAGGGGAAGGTATGAGAGGTGCGCGAAAACATAGCGTTATTGGGGATGCTATGGGGGGGTGCCAGAAAACACAAAGATATAGAGGAATCTATGTTAGGTGTGCAAAAACACAGCCATATAGGGGAAGCTATGGGAGGTGCACGAAAACATGGCGATATAGGGGAAGCGATGAGAGGTGCGCGAATACACAGCTATTTAGGGGAAGCTATGAGAGGTACGCGAAAACATCACAATATAAGGGAAGCTCTGGGAGGTGCGTGAGAACGCAGCAATATTGGGGAAGGTATTGGAGGTGCCCGAAAACACAGCGATATAGATGAAGGTATGAGAGGTGCTCGGAAACACGGCAATGTAGCGGAAGCTATAGGAGGTGCACGAAATCACAGCGATATAGGGGAAGGAATGAGAAGCGCACAAAAACATAGTGATATACAGGAAGGTATGGGAGGTCTGCGAGCATGGCGATATACGTGAATGTATGAGAGCGGCGCGAAAACACGTTGATATTAGGGAACGTATGAGAGATGAGCGAAAACACAGCTAAAAAGTGGAAGGTATAAGAGGTGCGCGAGGACACGGCGATATAGGCAATGATATGAGAGGTGAGCAAAAACACAGCGATATAGGGGAAGATATGAGATGTGCGCGAGAATACTGCGATATAGGCAAAGCTATGAGAGGTGAGCAAAAACACAGCAATATAGGGGAAGCTATGGGACGTGTGCAAAAACAAAGCAATATAGCGGAAGCTGTGGGAGATGTGCGAAAACTCAGCGATACAGGGCAAGGTATGAGAGGTGCGTGAAAACACAGCCATATTGGGGAATGTATGGGAGGTGCGCGAATACTGTCGCTTCCCTCTCATTACTTCCCCTATATCGCCGTGTTTTTGTGCACCTCCCATAGCTTCCCCTACATCTCTCTGTTGTCGCGCACTGCTCATACCCTCCCCTATACTGGTGTGTTTTCATCCCCTATATCGCCGTGTCTTCACGCACCTCTCATAGCTTCCCCTATATCGCCGTATTTTTGCGCACCTCTCTTAGCATTCCCGACGTCGTTGTGTTTTCGCGCAACACCAATACCTTCCCCTATATCGCTGTGTTTTCATGCACCTCCCATAGATTCCTCTATATCGCTGTGTATTCATGCACCTCGGCGACATAGGGGAAGCTATGAGAGGTGTGCGAAAACACAGCGATGTAGGGGAGGGTATGAGAGGTGCGCAAAATCACAGCGTTATAGGGGAAGGTATGAGAGGTGCACAGAAACAGCGATGTAGGGAAAGCTATGGGAGGTGCGCGAAAACACAGCAAATTAGGGAAAGGTGTGAGAGTTGCGTGATAACACAGCGATATAGTGGAAGGTACGAGAGGTGCATGAAAGCACGGCGATATAGGGGAAGCTATGAGAGTTGCGTGAAAAGACAGCGGTATAGGTGAAGCTATCGGAGGTGCACGAAAAGTCAGTGATATAGGGGAAGCTATTGGAGGTGCGCGAAAACACGGAGATATGGGAAATGTATGAGAGGTGTGCGAAAACACGGTGATATGGGGGAAGCTATGGGAGCTGTGCGAGAGCACAGCAATGTAGGGGAAGCTATGGGAGGTGCGCGAAAACACGGTGATATGGGAAATGTATGAGAGGTGTCCGAAATCACGGTGATATGGGGGAAGCTATGGGAGCTGTGCGAGAGCACAGCAATGTAGGGGAAGCTGTGAGAGGTGCGCGAAAACACGGTGATATGGGGGAAGCTATGGGAGCTGTGCGAGAACACAGCAATGTAGGGGAAGCTGTGAGAGGTGCGCGAAAACACGGTGATATGGGGGAAGCTATGGGAGCTGCGCGAGAACACAACAATGTAAGGGAAGCTGTGAGAGGGGCACGAAAACAAGGTAATGTCGGGGAAACTATGAGACGTGCGCAAAAACACCAAGATATAGAGGAAGCTATGGGAGGTGCGCAAAAACACAGCAATTTAGGGGAAGGTATGAGAGGTACGCGAAAACACAGCGATGTAGGAGAAGCTATGGGAGGTGCGTGAAAACACAGCGATATTGGGGAAGTTATGAGAGGTGCTCGAAAACATGGCAATGTAGTGGAATGTATGAGAGGTGCGCGAAAACACGGCAATATAGGGGAAGCTATGAGACATGCACGAAAACAGAGCAATGTCAGGGAATGTATGAGAGGTGCGGAAAAACACTGGGATATAAGGGAAGGTATGGAAGGTGCGCGAAAACACAGCGATATAGGGAATATATATTAATGACTTGGATGAGGGAATTAAATGCAGCATCTCCAAGTTTGCGGATGACACGAAGCTGGGTGGCAGTGTTAGCAGTGAGGAGGATGCTAAGACGATGCAGGGTGACTTGGATAGGTTGGGTGACTGGGCAAACTCATGGCAGATGCAATTTAATGTGGATAAATGTGAAGTTATCCACTTTGGTGGCAAAAATAGGAAAACAGATTATTATCTGAATGGTGGCCGATTAGGAAAAGGGGAGGTGCAACGAGACCTAGGTGTCATTATACACCAGTCATTGAAAGTGGGCATGCAGGTACAGCAGGCGGTGAAAAAGGCGAACGGTATGCTGGCATTTATAGCGAGAGGATTCGAGTACAGGAGCAGGGAGGTACTACTGCAGTTGTACAAGGCCTTGGTGAGACCACACCTGGAGTATTGTGTGCAGTTTTGGTCCCCTAATCTGAGGAAAGACATCTTTGCCATAGAGGGAGTACAAAGAAGGTTCACCAGATTGATTCCTGGGATGGCAGGTCTTTCATATGAAGAAAGACTGGATGAACTGGGCTTGTACTCGTTGGAATTTAGAAGATTGAGGGGGGATCTGATTGAAACGTATAAGATCCTAAAGGGATTGGACAGGCTAGATGCGGGAAGATTGTTCCCGATGTTGCGGAGGTCCAGAACGAGGGGTCACAGTTTGAGGATAGAGGGGAAGCCTTTTAGGACCGAGATTAGGAAAAACTTCTTCACACAGAGAGTGGTGAATCTGTGGAATTCTCTGCCACAGCAAACTGTTGAGGCCAGTTCATTGGCTGTGTTTAAGAGGAAGTTAGATATGGCCCTTGTGGCTACAGGGGTCAGGGGGTATGGAGGGAAGGCTGGGTTCTGAGTTGGATGATCAGCCATGATCATAATAAATGGCGGTGCAGGCTCGAAGAGCCGAATGGCCTACTCCTGCACCTATTTTCTATGTTTCTATGTTTCTATGCTTCTATGTGCAAAATCATGGCAATATTGGGGAAGGTATGGGTGTTGCGCGAAAACACAGCGATACATGGGAAACTATGGGAGGTGTGCAAAAACACAGCGATGTAGGGCTAGGTAAGAGGGATGCTCGATAACACGGCGATATAGGGGATGTTATGAGAGGGAAGCAACAATACAGCGATATATGGGAAGCTATGAGCGGTGCGCAAAAACACGGCAAAATAGGAGAATACCGTCTCCTATATCGCTGTGTTTTTGCGCACCTCCCAAAGTATCCCCTATATCACTCTGCCTTTGTGCACCTCTCATACCTTCCCCTATATCGTCCTGTTTTCGCGCACCTCCCGTACCTTCCCCTATTTCACTGTGTTTTCGTGCATTACTCATAGCGTCCCCTTAATCACTGTGTTTACAGTCATCTCTCATACCTTTCCCTATATCGCCATGATTTCGACCACATCCCATAGCTTCCACTATATTGCCCTGTTTTCGCGCACATCTCATGTCTTCCCCTATATCACTGTGTTTTCGCGCACCTCCCATAGCATCCCCTATATCGCTGTGCCTTTGCGCACCTCTCATACCTTCCTCTATATCGCCCTGTTTTCGCGCACCTCCCGTACCTTCCCCGATATCGCTGTGTTTTTGTGCACCTCTCATACTTTCCGCTATATCGCTCTGTTTTCACGCACCACTCATAACTTCTCCTATATCTCTGTATTTTTATGCACCTCTCATACCTTTCCCTATATCGCCATGATTTCGATCACATCCCATAGCTTCCACTATATTGCCCTGTTTTCATGCACATGTCATAACGTCCCCTATATCGCTGTGTATTCGCGCACCTCCCATAGTATCCCCTATATCACTGTGTCTTTGCGCACCTCTCATACATTCCCCTATATCGTCCTGTTTAGCGCACCTCCCGTACCTTCCCCGATATCGCTGTGTTTTTGCGCACCTCTCATGTCTTCCCCTGTATCTCTGTGTTACTGCTCATCTCTCATAGCTTCCCCTATATCGCCGTGTTTTCATGCACCTCTCATGTCTCCACCTATATCGCTGTTTTCACTGCTCTCATTGCTTCCCCTACATCGCTGTGTTTTCTCGCACCTCTGATGCATTCCCTTGTATCGCCATGTTTTCCCACACTTCTCATTCTTTCCCCTATATTGCTGTGTTCTCGCGCACCTCTCATAGCTTCCCCTATATCGCCGTGTTTTCATGCACATCTCATACCGTCCCCTATATCGCTGTGTTTACGCGCACCTCTCATGGTTTCCCCAATATCGCTGTGTTTTCGCGCACCTCATAACTTCCCTTATATCACTGTGTTTTCTTGCACCTCTGATGCATTCCCCTGTATCGCCATGTTTTCGCGCACCTCTCATTCTTTCCCCTATATCACTGTGTTTTCGCGCACCTCCCATAGCATCACCGATATCGCTGTGCCTTCGCCCACCTCTCATACCTTCCCCTATATCGCCCTGTTTTCGCGCATCTCTCATTCTTTCCCCTATATCGCAGTGTTTTTGTGCATCTCTCATGTCTTCCCCAATATTGCCGTGTTTTCATGCACATCTCATACCGGCCCCATATCACTGTTTTTTCGCGCACCTCCCATAGCTTCCGCTACATCGCTGTGTTTTTGCACAGCTCTCATACCTTCCCCTATATCGCTGTCTTTTCGTACCCTGATATAGTTTCATCTTTATCGCTGTGTTTTCACGCACCTCTCATGTCTTCCCCTGTATCGCTGTGTTTTCGCTCCTCTCATAACTTGCCCAATATCACTGTGTTTTCTCCCACCTCTGATGCATTCCCCTGTACCGCCATGTTTTCGCGCACCTCTCATAGCTTCCCTTATATTGTAGTGTTTTCATGCACATTTCATACCATCCCCTATATCACTGTGTTTTCGCGCACCTCGCATAGCTTCCACTATATCACTGTGTTTTCGCGCACCTCTCATGGCTTCCCCGATATCGCCGTGTATTCATGCACATCTCATACCGTCCCCTATATTGCTGTGTTTTTGCGCACCTCCCATAACTTCCCCTACATCGCTGTGTTTTGCCGCACCTCTGACGCATTCGTTGGATCGCCAAGTTTTCGCGCACCTCTCCTATTTTCCCCTATATCGCCATGTGTTCGCGCACCTCTAATACCTTCCCCTATACCGCTGTGTTTTCGCGCACCTCTCATGGCTTCCCCGATATCACCGTGTATTCATGCACATCTCATACATTCCACTATATCGCCGTCTTTTCGTGCACATCCCATAGCTTCACCTTTATCACTGTGTTACTGCTCATCTCTCATAGCTTCCCCTATATCGCCGTGTTTTCATGCACCCATCATGTCTTCACCTATATCGCTGTTTTCACTGCTCTCATTACTTCCCCTACATCGCTGTGCCTTCGCCCTTCTCTCATACCTTCCCCTATATCGCCCTGTTTTCGCGCACCTCTCATTCTTTCCCCTATATCGCAGTGTTTTTGCACATCTCTCATGCTTAACAGATATTGATTTGTTTTCATGCACATCTCATACCGTCCCCTATATCACTGTGCTTTCGCGCACCTCCCATAGCTTCCCCTATATCGTTGTGCGTTCGCGCACCTCTCATACCTTCCCCTATATCGCTGTATTTTCGTGCACCTCTCATACATTCCCCTATATCGCTGTGTTTTCCCGCACGTCCCATAGCTTTCCCTGTATCGATGTGCCATCGTGCACCTCTCATACCTTCCCCTTTATTGCCCTGGTTTTGTGCACCTCTCATACCTTCTCCTATATCACTGTGTTTACACGCGCCTCTCATAACTTCCACTATAATGCTGTGTTTTCGCGCACCTCTCATGGCTTCCCCGATGTCGCCGTGTATTCATGCACATCTCATACCGTCCCCTATATCGCTGTGTTTTCGCGCACCTCCCATAGTATCCCTATATCACTCTGCCTTTGCGCACCTCTCATACCTTCCCCTATATCGTCCTGTTTTCGCGCACCTCCCGTACCTTCCCCTATTTCACTGCGTTTTCGTGCATTTCCCATAGCGTCCCCTTAATCACTGTGTTTTCAGTCACCTCTCATACCATTCCCTATATCGCCATGATTTCGACCACATCCCATAGCTTCCACTATATTGCCCTGTTTTTGCGCACATCTCATGTCTTCCCCTATATCACTGTGTTTTCGCGCACCTCCCATAGCATCCCCTATATCGCTGTGCCTTCACGCACTTCTCATACCTTCCCCTATATCGCCCTGTTTTCGCGCACCTCTCATACCCTCCCCGATATCGCTGTGTTTTTGTGCACCTCTCATACTTTCCCCTATATTGCTCTGTTTTCACGCACCACTCATAACTTCTCCTATATCGCTGTATTTTTATGCACCTCTCATACCTTCCCCTATATTGCTGTGTTTTCATGCACATCTCATAACGTCCCCTATATCGCTGTGTATTCGCGCACCTCCCATAGTATCCCCTATATCACTGTGCTTTTGCGCACCTCTCATACATTCCCCTATATCGTCCTGTTTAGCGCACCTCCCGTACCTTCCCCGATATTGCTGTGTTTTCGCGCACCTCTCATGTCTTCCCTTGTATCGCTGTGTTACTGCTCATCTCTCATAGCTTCCCCTATATCGCCGTGTTTTCATGCACCTCTCATGTCTTCACCTATATTGCTGTTTTCACTGCTCTCATTGCTTCCCCTACATCGCTGTGTTTTCTCGCACCTCTGATGCATTCCCTTGTATCGCCATGTTTTCGTGCACTTCTCATTCTTTCCCCTATATCGCCGTGTTCTCGCACACCTCTCATAGCTTCCCCTATATCGCCGTGTTTTCATGCACATCTCATGGCTTCCCCAATATCGCTGTGTTTTCGCGCACCTCTGATGCATTCACCTGTATCGCCATGTTTTCGCGCACCTCTCATTCTTTCCCCTATATCACTGTGTTTTTGCACACCTCCCATAGCATCCCCGATATCGCTGTGCCTTCGCCCACCTCTCATACCTTCCCCTATATCACCCTGTTTTCGCGCACCTCTCATTCTTTCCCCTATATCGCAGTGTTTTTGCGCATCTCTCATGTCTTCCCCAATATTGCCGTGTTTTCATGCACATCTCATACCAGCCCCATATCACTGTTTTTTCACGCACCTCCCATAGCTTCCGCTACATCGTTGTGTTTTTGCACACCTCTCATACCTTCCCCTATATCGCTGTCTTTTCGCACCCTGATATAGCTTCATCTTTATCGCTGTGTTTTCGCTCCTCTCATAACTTCCCCTATATCACTGTGTTTTCTCGCACCTCTTATGCATTCCCCTGTACCGCCATGTTTTCGCACACCTCTCATAGCTTCCCTTATATTGCAGTGTTTTCATGCACATCTCATACCGTCCCCTATATCGCTGTGTTTTCGCGCACCTCTCATAGTATCCCCTATATCACTGTGCCTTTGCGCACCTCTCATACCTTCCCCTATATTGTCCTGTTTTCGCGCACCTCCCGTACTTTCCCCGATATCGCTGTGTTTTTGCGCACCTCTCATACCTTCCCCTATATCGACGTGTTTTCACGTACCTCTCATACCTTCACTTATATCGCCGTTTTTTCGCGCATCTCCCATAGCTTCCCCTATATTACTGTGATTTCGCGCACGTCTCATACCTTCCCCTATAGTGCTGTCTTTTGGCACCCTGAAATAGCTTCACCTTCATCGCTGTGTTTTTGCTCAGCTCTCATAGCTTCCACCATATAGCCGTGTTTTCGCGCTCCTCTCATTCTTTCCCCTATATGAGAGGTACGCGAAAACACGGCGAAGTATGAGAATGTATGAGAGTGGCACGAAAACACGGCGAAATAGGGGAAGTTATGGGGGGAGAGTGAAAACAGAGCGATATAGAGGAAGGTATGAGAGGTGTGCGAAAACACAGCGATGTAGGGGAAGTTATCAGAGATTCGGGAACACAGAGTGATACAGGGGAAGCTATGGGAGGTGCATAAAAACACAGAGATATAGGGATGCTATGGGAGGTGCGTGAAAACAAGGCGATATAGGGGAAACTATGAGAGGTGCTCGAAAACACTGCAATATAGGGGAAGTTATCAAGGTGCAGGAAAACAGAGTGATACAGGGGAAGCTATGGGAGGTGCACGAAAACGCACCGATATAGCGGAAGCTATGAGAGGTTTGGGAAAATACAGCAATATAGCGGAAGTTATGGGAGGTGCGCGAAAACACAGCGATATATGGGAATGGATGAAAGGTGCACAAAAACACAGCAATGTAGGGGAAGTTATCAGAGGTGCAGGAAAACACAGTGATACAGGGGAAGCTATGGGAGGTGCACGAAAACGCACCGATATAGCGGAAGCTATGAGAGGTTTGGGAAAATACAGCAATATAGCGGAAGTTATGGGAGGTGCGCGAAAACACAGCGATATATGGGAATGGATGAAAGGTGCACAAAAACACAGCAATGTAGGGGAAGTTATCAGAGGTGCAGGAAAACACAGTGATACAGGGGAAGCTATGGGAGGTGCATGAAAACACGGCGATATAGGGGAAACTATGAGAGGTGCCCATAAACGCAACCATATAGGGGAAGCTATGAGAGGTTTGGGAAAACACAGTGATATAGGGGAAGGTATGAGAGGTGCAAGAAAACACGACGATATTGGGGAAGGTATGAGATGTGCGCAAAAACACAGCGATGTAGGGGAAGCTTTGGGAGGTGCTCAAAAACAAGGCGATATATGGGAAGTTACGAAAGCTGCACGAAAACACAGTGACATGGGGAAGCTATGAGAGGTGTGCGAAAGCATGGCGATATAGGTGAAGGTATGCGAGGTGCGGGAAAACACGGCGATATAGGGAAATGTTTGAGAAATGAGCAAAAACACATCTAAAAAGTGGAAAGTATGAGAGGTGCGCGAGAACACGTCGATATAGGCAAAGATATGAGAGGTGAGCAAAAACACGGCGATATAGGGGAAGGTATGAGAGGTGCCCATAAACGCAACCATATAGGGGAAGCTATGAGAGGTTTGGGAAAACACAGTGATATAGGGGAAGGTATGAGAGGTGCAAGAAAACACGACGATATTGGGGAAGGTATGAGATGTGCGCAAAAACACAGCGATGTAGGGGAAGCTTTGGGAGGTGCTCAAAAACACTGCAATATAGGGGAAGCTATAAGAGGTGCGTGAAAAAAAAGCGATTTAGGGGAAGGTATGAGAGGTGCGTGAAAACACAGCGATATCGGGGAATCTATGGGATGTGTGCGAAAACACAGCGACAAAGGGGAAGCTATGAGAGGTGTGCGAAAACACAGTGATATAGGAGAAGCAATGAGAGGTGCGCGAAAACACAGCGATATAGGGGAAGCTATGAGAGGTGTGCGAAAACACAGTGTGACGAGAGTACACATAGATTAGGATGTTAGCTGTCCTGTGCTGGCACCAGTGGAATCAGCAGTTGGTTTGCCACCTGTCTTCAGGAGAAAGAGAGATAAGGAAAACAATGGAGCAGTATTTGGAGATGTTAATGAAGGGACGGAAGGAGAGCCGTCAAGATCGTTCCCCCTTTGAACCCTGAACTGTTTGAAGTGATGAACAGGCGATACCCCAGCAGAGGGATAAAAAGGGACAGGTTTGCTAAGGCAAGACACTCATGACAGCACGAGGTAACGAGACCCTGGAAGCGGTGTGCCCCCACAAGTCAATGGGAGTTTTGGAATGGGCTGTTCACGGGACCAAGCCATAGATGCACAGGGTGGAAAGGTACGATCGGCGGGAACTTGGTGTGTGTGTCCGCCCTTGCCTGGGTGCCAGGTTCACCGCAGAGATACGATCGTATCTGGAAACGGAGGTGTCACAGTCGGTGACCTCAGAAGACATCATGAAGGGCTCGCCCGAAAGCTGACTGCGAGGAATATCGAAGGTCTGTGTGGAAGCTGTTTGAATATTCATTCATTTTTGCTCTCTCTCTCCTTCCCCCCACTGTCCATCGCCACGGCAGTGATTACTGTGAACTGAACTGAACTCAATTGAACTGAACTTTGCGTCACTTTGAAACTAGTCATTTACCCCAGACGACGACAGAGCTTGATTGATCCTATTATCCTAGTTTCTGTGTACATGTGTGTTTATCATTGCTGAACTGTTGCATTTATTATCATTTTGATTAGAGTACTGTGTTGCTTGTATCTTTAATAAACTTTCTTAGTTCCAGTAATCCAGACTCCAACTGAGTGATCCATTTCTGCTGGTTTGGCAACCCAGTTACGGGGTACGTAACAACAGCGATATAGGAGAAGCTATGAGAGGTGTGCGAAAACACAGCGATATATGGGAAGCTATGGGAGGCGCACGAAAACAGAGCGATATAGGGGAAGGCATGTGAGGTACCAGAGAACACAGCGATATAGGGGAATTTATGTGAGGTGCGCGAAAACAGTGCAATATAAGGGAAGCTATGAGAGGTGCATGAAATCTCAGCGATATAGGGGAAGGTATGAGAGGTGCACGAAATCACGGCGATATAGAGGAAGCTATGAGAGGTGCCTCGCCTCTAGCCTCTAGCCAGGACTCGTCTGTCACTTCTCGCCTCTTGCCAAGCCTCGCTTCCAGCCTCTAGCCAAGCCTCGACCCTAGCCTCTAGCCTCTAGGCAAACCTCGCCTCTAGCCTCTAGCCGTTAGCCAATACTCACCACTAGCCATACCTTGCCTCGCCACTTTAAACTTGTGCAGACAGATATTTTTTGAATGTTTTTAAATGATTCTTTCTTTGGCATACTCTTATGTGGGTGTGAGAGGGTTTGGTGTTGTTCCCGGATTTGGGTGTGTCTGTGGGTTTTCAATAGTGACAAATCACAAGTTTGTTTCATTTTTAGGGATGATAGGCACTTTATGTTTTCTTTTACAGATTTGTCCGTATTCTGTTTTTACATTGGAGGTTGCTACTCAAAATTTGCATACGAACACCTTCCTGTTCGCCTTTAACGCTCATAGCCTCGTCTACTTCCTAACTTAATCTCCGGACCTCGTTCCTTGCTACACAACGACTAAATCTGCGCGCATCTCAATAATCCACATGAGCCACCAGAAGCCGTGTGCACCCCTGCATTTTATGACAAACCTCCAAATGTCCTCAATCCCCAAATCAGTGCGCACCCTCACGCTGCATTTTTTTAATGTCGAGGCAGCCATTTTCTGAACTGTTTGACACGGTTTATGCTCGAAGATAATCGCATGTGCGTTTGGATTCAATACGGGCTTGAAGTTACACCAAGATTTGCAAAGAATTTACAATGATTATTTTTCTTCCCGAGACAACAATTTTCTGAACGGTTTGAAATGATTGTTACTCTGAAAAAATCTGTTATGCCTGCGGGCGTGTCAGCGGGGTTGGGGTGCGCACCAAATTGCGGAAAACGCAGAATTAGGGAAGTGACTGTGAATATGGGTGCGCATGGAGTTTTGGGGTGAACATGATTTGGGGGTGCGCACTGATTTAGTGCTGCGTTCTCGCACACCTCTGAAACATTCCCATATCGCTGTGTATTCGTGCACCTCTCATACATTCCCTTATATTGCCGTGTTTTCGCGCACCTCTCATGGTTTCCCCGATATCGCCGTGTTTTCATGCACATCTCATACCTTCCACTATATCGCTGTGTTTTCTTGCATCCCTGATACATTCCCCTGTTTCGCTGTGTTTTCACGCACCTCTCATCCCTTCCCCTATATCGCCCTGATTTTGTGCACCTCCCATAGCTGCCCCTACATCGCGGTGTTTTCGCGCACCTCTCAGATCTTCCCCTATATCGCTGTGTTTACACACACCTCTCATAACTTCCCCTATATCGCCGTGTTTTCACACACCTCTCATACCTTCCCCGATATCGCTGTGTTTACACACACCTCCCATACCTTCCCCTATATCGCCGTGTTTTCACGCACCTCTCATACCTTCCCCTATATCGCTGTGTTTACACGCACCTCCCATACCTTCCCCTATATCGCCGTGTTTTCGCGCACCTCTCATAACTTCCCCTATATCGCCGTGTTTTCACGCACCTCTCATACCTTCCCCTATATCGCTGTGTTTACACACACCTCCCATACCTTCCCCTATATCGCTGTGTTTTCGCGACCTCTCATGGCTTCCCCGATTTCGCTGTGTTTTCATGCACATCTCATACTATCCCCTATATCACTGTGTTTTCGTGCACCTCCCATAGCTGCCCCTACATCTCAGTGTTTTCGCACCTCTCAATACTTCCCCTACATCGCTGTGTTTTCTCGAATCTCTGAAACATTCCCATATCGCTGTGTTTCGCGCACCTCTCATACATTCCCCTATTTTGCCGTGTTTTCGCACACCTCTCATAGCTTCCCTTATATTGCTGTGATTTCCTGCACATATCATAACTTCCCATACATCGCTGTCTTTTCGCGAACCTTTCATTGCTTCCCCTATATCGCCGTGTTTTTGCGCACCTCTAGTAGCGTCCCTGACATCGCTGTGTTTTCGTGCAACCCTCATACCTTCCCTTATATCGTGTGTTTTCACGCACCTCCCTTAGATTCCCCTATATTGCGATGTTTTCATGCACCTCGGCGACATAGGGGAAGCTATGAGAGGTGTGTGAAAACACGGCGATGTAGGGGAAGCTGTGGTAGGTGCGCGATAGCACAGTGATGTAGGAGAATGTATGAGCGGTGCGCGAAAACATGGTGAAATATGGGAAGTTAGGAGAGGTATGCAAAATCACAGCAATGTAGGGAAAGCTATGGGAGGTGCAGGAAAACACGACGATATAGGGGAAGCTATGGGAGGTGCGGGAAAACACAGTGATTAAGGGGAAGGCATGAGAGGTGCACAAAAACAAAGCAATATAGGGGAATCTATGAGAGGTGCACAAAAACAGCGATATAGACGAAGTATGGGAGGTTCGCGAAGACACGGCGATATAGGGGATGGTATGAGAGGTGCACAAAAATACAGCAATGTAGGAGAATGTATGAGAGGTGCGCGAAAACAGCGCAATATAAGGGAAGCTATGAGAGGTGCGCATAATGTCGGTGATACAGGGGAAGGTATGAGAGGTGCATGAAAACACAGCGACAAAGGGGAAGCTATGAGAGGTGCGCGAAAACACAGCGATACAGGCAAAGCTATGGTAGGTGCGTCAAAACACAGTGATGTAGCAGAATGTATGAGAGGTTCGCGAAGACAAGGCAATATAGGGGAAAGTATGAGCGTGCGCAAAAATACAGTGATACAGGGCATTGTATCAGAGGTGTGCTAAAACACAGCGATAAAGGGGAAGACATGAGAGGTGCGCGAAAACACGGTGATGTAGGCAAATCTATTAGAGGTGCCCGAAAACGCTGCGATATAGGGGCAAGTATGAGAGGTGCGCAAAAAGACGGCAAAATATGGGAAGGTATGAGTGGGGCACGAAAACACAGCGAAATAGGGGAAGTTATGAGAGGTGTACAAAAACATGGCGATATAGGGAAATGGATGAGAGGTGAGCAAAAACACAGTGACCTAGGGGAAGCTATGGGAGGTCTGCGAAAAAACACGGCGATATAGATGAAGGTATGAGAGGTGCGCGAAAAGCCAGTGATCTGGGAGAAGCTATGAGAGGTGCGCGAAAACACAGCGATACAGGGGAAGGTATAGAGTAGGCGAAAACACGGCGATACGGGGCAATGTCTCAGAGGTTCGCTAAAACACAGCGACATTGGGGAAGGTATGAGAGAGCAAAGACACAGCGATATAGGGGAAGCTGCGGGAGGTGCACGAAAACACAGCGAAATAGCGGAATGTATTACAGGTGCATGAAAACTCTGCGATATAGAGGAAAATAAGAGAGGTGTGAAAAAACATGGCGATGTAGGGTAAGGCATGAGAGGTGCGCGAAAACACGGCGAAATATGGGAAGGTATGGGGGGGTGAGTGAAAACAGAGCGATATAGTGAAAGGTATGAGAGGTGTGCGAAAACACAGCGATGTAGGGGAAGTTATCAGAGGTGTGGGAAAACAGACTGATACAGGGGAAGCTATGGGAGGTGCACGAAAACACAGCGATGCAGGGGAAGGTATGAGAGTGCGTGAAAACACGGCGATACAGGGCAATGTATCAGAGGTGCGCTAAAACACAGCGACATAGGGGAAGGTATGAGAGGTGTGCGAAAACACAGCGATGTAGGGGAAGTTATCAGAGGTGCGGGAAAACACAGTGATACTGGGGAAGCTATGGGAGGTGCGTGAAAACACGGCGATATAGGGGAAGCTATGAGAGGTTTGGGAAAACACAGCGATATATGGGAAGGTATGAGAGGTGCACAAAAACAGGATGATATTGGGGAAGATATGAGATGTGCGCGAAATCACAGCATTGTAGGGGAAGCTATGTGATGTGCACAAAAACACTGCAATATAGGGGAAGCTATAAGAGGTGAATGAAAAACAACGATTTAGGGGAAGCTATGAGAGGTGCGCGAAAACACAGCGATATCGGGGAATCTATGGGAGGTGCTCAAAAACAGTGCAATATAAGGGTAGCAGTGAGAGGTGCGCAAAATGTCTGCGATATAAGGGAAGGTATGAGAGTGGCGCGAAAACACAGCAACAAAGTGGAAGCTATGAGAGGTGAACGAAAACACAGTGATATAGGGGAAGCTATGAGAGGTGTGCGAAAACACAGCGACATAGGGGAAGGTATGAGAGAGCAAAAACACAGCGATATAGGGGAAGCTGCGGGAGGTGCACGAAAACACAGCGAGATATCGGAATGTATTACAGGTGCGCGAAAACGCTGTGATATAGAGGAAAGTATGAGAGGTGTGCAAAAACACGGCGATGTAGAGTAAGGCATGAGAGGTGCGCAAAAACACGGCGAAGTATGGGAACGTTTGAGACTGGCACGAAAGCACGGCGAAATAGGGGAAGTTATGGGGAGTGAGCGAAAAAAGAGCGATATAGTGGAAGGTATGAGAGGTGTGCAAAAACACAACAATGTAGGGGAAGTTATCAGAGGTGCGGGAAAACAGAGTGATACAGCGGAATCTATGGGAGGTGCACGAAAACACAGTGATATAGGGGAAGCTATGGGAGGTGCACGAAAACACGGCTATACAGGGGAAACTTTGAGAGGTGCGCGAAAACACCGGATACAGGACAATGTATCAGAGGTGCCCTAAAACACAGCGATATAAAGGAAGGTATGAGAGTGCAAAAACACAATGATACAGGGGAAACTGCGGGAGGTGCATGAAAACACAAGGAGGTAGGGGAACCTATTAGAATCTAAACACTGCGATATAGGGGAAAGTAGGAGAGGTGCGCGAAAACACGGGCATATAGGGTAAGACATGAGAGGTGCGCGAAACACGTCAAAATATGGGAAAGTATGAGAGCAGCACAAAAACACGGCAAAATAGGGGAGGTTATGGGGGGTGAGCGAAAACAGAGTGATGTAGGGGAAGTTATCAGAGGTGCGGGAAAACACAGTGATACAGGGGAAGCTATGGGAGGTGCATGAAAACACGACGATATAGTGGAAACTATGAGAGGTGCTTGAAAACGCAGCCATATAGGGGAAGCTGTGAGAGGTTTGGGAAAACACAGCGATATAGGAGAAGGTATGAGAGGTGCACAAAAACACGACGATGTTGGGGAAGATATGATATGTGCGCGAAAACACAGCGATGTAGGAGAAGCTATGGGAGGTGCTCAAAAACACTGCAATATAGGGGAAGCTATAAGAGGTGCGTGAAAAAAAAGCGATTTGGGGAAGGTATGAGACGTGCGCGAAAACACAGCAATATCGGGCAATCTATGGGAGGTGTGCGAAAACAGTGCAATATAAGGAAAGCTATGAGAGCTGCATGAAATTTCGGCAATATAAGGGAAGATATGAGAGGTGCGCGAACACACAGCAATATTGAGGAAGCTATGAGAGGTGAGCGAAAACACAGTGATATAGGAGAAGCACTGAGAGGTGCGTGAAAACACAGCGATATAGGGGAAGCTGTGGGAGGTGCACAAAAACACAACAAAGTAGGGGAATCAATTAGAATCTAAACGCTGCGATATAGGGGAAAGTAGCAGAGGTGCGCGAAAACACGAGGATATAGGGTAAGGCAGGAGAGGTGCGTGAAACACAGTGAAATATGGGAAGGTATGAGAGTAGCACAAAAACCTTGCTACTGGGCAGGAGTTTCAGAGCAGCAGTTTCAGCGCATGAGTTTGAGGGAAGTAGTTTCAGGTCTGTAGTTTCAAGGCAGGAGATTCAGTGTAGGAGTTTCAGGGCAGGTGATTCAGGGACCTGTTTCAGGTAGGAGAGTCAGGGCAAGAGTTTCAATGTCATCAGTTTCTGGGCAGGAGTTTCGGGACAGCAGTTTCAGCGCATGAGTTTCAGGGTAGGAGATTCAGGGCCGGAGATTCAGGGCTGGAGTTTCAGGGCAGGGGTTTCAAGGTCATCAGTTTCTGGGTAGGAGTTTCAGGTCTGTAGTTTCGGTGCATGAGTTTTAGGGTAGGAGATACAGGGCCAGGGATTCAGGGCTGGAGTTTCAGGGCAGGGTTTTCAAGGTCATCTGGTTTTTGGCAGAAATTTTAGCTCAGTAGTGTCAGGGCATGAATTTCAGGGCTATAGTTTCAGGGCAGGAGATGCAGGGCAGGAGTTTCACTGCAGGAGTTTCAAGGTCATCAGTTTCTGGGCAGCAGTTTCAGATCAGTAGTTTCAGGGAAGGAGTTTCAGGGTAGGAGATTCAGGGTATGATATTCAGAGCCGGGGATTCAGGGTTGAAGTTTCAGGGCAGGGGTTTCAAGGTCATCGGTTTTGGGGCAGGAATTGCAGGTCTGTAGTTTCAGGGCATGAGTTTTAGGGCTATAGTTTCAGGACAGGAGATTCACGGCTGGAGTCTCAGGGCATGAGTTTCAGAGCAGGAGATTCAGGGCAGGCGTATTACGGCAGGTGTTTCAGGGCTGGAGATTCAGTGCAAGAGTTTCAGGGCAGGTTGAGGAGAGCAGATTCAGTGCTTGAGATACAGGGCAGTAGTATCAGAGCAGGTGATTCAGAGTTGGTGTTTCAGGGCAGGTGATTTAGGGCTGGAGTTTCAAGGTCATTACTTTCAGGGCAGGTGATTCAGGGCAGCTCTTTCAGGGCTAGAGATTCAGGGCAGGAGTTTCAAGTTCATCAGTTTCTGTGGAGGAGTTTCAGGACTGTAGATTCAGGGCATGAGTTTCATGGGAGGAGATTCAGAGCAGAAGATTCAGAGCTGCAGTTTCAGGGTAGGGGCTGCAATGTCATCAGTTTCTGGGCATTTGTTTCAGGGAAGAATTTTCAGGGCTGTAGCTTCAGGGTAGGAGTTTAAGGGAAGGTGATTCAGGCCAGTAGTTTCAGGGCAGGAAATTCAGGCAGGTGATTTATGGCAGGAGTATCAGGTCATCGCTTTCTGGGCAGGAGTTTCAGATCAGTATTTTTGGGAAATGAGTTTTAGGGTGGGAGATTCAGGACAGTAGATTCAGGGCTGGAGATTCAGAGCAGGGGTTCCAAGGTCATCAGCTTCTGGGCAGGGGTTTCATGTCAGTAGTTTCAGGGCATGAATTTCAGGGAAGGAGTTTCAGTTACGTCGGTTCATGGCATGAGTTTCAGGGCTGTAGCTTCAGGGCAGGAGATTCAGTGCAGGAGTTTCTACGTCATCAGTTACTGGGCACGAATTTCAGGTCAGTAGTTTCGGGGCATGAGATTCAGGGGAGGAGATTCAGCGTAGGGGATTCATTGCCGGTCATTCAGAGCTGCAGTTCCGGTGCAGGGGTTTCAAGGTCATCATTTTCTGAGCAGGAGTTTCAGGTCAGTAGTTTCAGGGCGTGCGTTTCTAGGGAAGGCGTGTCGGGGCGGGAGATTTAGGTCAATTGCTTCAGGGCATCAATTTCAGGGCAGGAGATTGAGGGCTGGAGTTTCAGGGCTGGGTCTTCATGGTCATCAGGTTCTGGGCAGGAGTTTCTGTCAGTAGTTTCTGGGCGTGCGTTTCAGGGAAGACGTGTCAGGGCTGGAGATTTAGGTCAATTGCTTCGGGGCATCAGTTTCAGGGCAGGAGATTCAGGGCTGCATTTTCACGGTCATCAGGTTCTGGACAGGAATTTAAGATCAGTAGTTTCAGGGCATGAGGTTCAGGGTAGGAGATTCAGGGCAGCAGTTTCAGGGCAGGAGATACAGGGCAGGAGTTTCAGGGCAGGTGATTCAGGGCAGTAGTTTCAGGGTGGGAGCTTCAGGGCAGGAGATTCAGGGCAGGTGTTTCAAGGTCATCAGTTTCTGGGCAGGAGATTCAGGTCAGTTGCTTCGGGGCATGACTTTCAGGGTTGGAGATTTAGGGCAGCAGTTTCAAGGCAGGAGATTCAGGGCAGGAGTTGCAGGGAAGGAGTTTTAAGGCATCAGTTCCTGTGCCGTGGATTCAGGGCAGTAGTCTCAGGGCAGGAGTTTCATGGCAGGATATTTGGGCAATAGTTTCAGGGCAGGAGTATCAACGTCGTCTGTTTCTGGGCAGGAGTTTCAGATCAGCAGTTTCAGCGCATGAATTTGAGGGATGTAGTTTCAGGGCAGAAGATTCAGTGTAGGAGTTTCAGGGCAGCTGATTCAGGGACCTGTTTCAGGTAGGAGATTCAGGGCAAGAATTTCAATGTCATCAGTTTCTGGGCAGGAATTTCTGGACAGCAGTTCCAGGGCATGAGTTGCAGGGAAAGAGATTCAGGGCTGCGTTTTCACGGTCATCAGGTTCTGTGCAGGAATTTATGATCAGTAGTTTCAGGGCATGAGGTTCAGGGTAGGAGATTCAGGGCAGCAGTTTCAGGGCAGGAACTATAGGGCAGTAGTTTCAGGGTGGGAGCTTCATGGGCAGGAGATTCAGCGCAGGTTTTTCAAGGTCATCAGTTTCGGGGCAGGAGATTCAGGTCAGTTGTTTCGAGGCATGAGTTTCAGAGTAGGAGATTCAGGGCTGGAGATTCAGGGCAGGCTTTTCAAGGTCATCAGGTTCTTGGCAGGAATTTTAGCTCAGTAGTTTCAGAGCATGAATTTTAGGGCTATAGTTTCCGGGCAGGAGATTCACGGCAGGAGTCTCAGGGCATGAGTTTCAGAGCAGGAGATTCAGGGCAGGAGTATTACGGAAGGTGTTTCAGGGCTGGAGGTTCAGTGCAAGAGTTTCAGCGCAGTTTGAGGACAGCAGATTCAGTGCTTGAGATACAGGGCAGTAGTATCAGAGCAGGAGATTCAGAGTTAGTGTTTCAGGGCAGGTGATTTAGGGCTGGAGTTTCAAGGTCATTACTTTCAGGGCAGGTGATTCAGGGCAGCTCTTTCAGGGCCAGGGATTCAGGGCAGGAGTTTCAAGTACATCAGTTTCTGTGGAGGAGTTTCAGGACTGTAGTTTCAGGGCATGAGTTTCATGGGAGGAGATTCAGGGCAGAAGATTCAGGGCTTCAGTTTCTGGGCTGGGGCTGCAAGGTCATCGGTTTCTGGGCATTTGTTTCAGGGAAGGATTTTCAGGGCTGTAGCTTCAGGGCAGGAGTTTAACGGAAGGTGATTCAGGCCAGTAGTTTCAGGGCAGGAAATTCAGGCAGGTGATTCAGGGCAGGAGTATCAGGTCATCACCTTCTGGGCAGAAGTTTCAGATCACTATTTTCGGGAAATGAGCTTTAGGGTGGGAGATTCAGGGCTGGATTTTCAGAGCAGGGGTTCCAAGGTCATCAGCTTCTGGGCAGGGGTTTCATGTCAGTAGTTTCAGGGTATGAGATTCAGGGAAGGAGTTTCAGTTACGTAGGTTCAGGGCATGAGTTTCAGGGAAAGAGTTTCAGGGCTGTAGATTCAGGGCCGGAGATTCAATGCAGGTGTTTCAACGTTTTCAGTTACTGGGCACGAATTCAGATCAGTATTTTCAGGGCATGAGTTTCAGGGGAGGAGACTCATGGTAGTGGATTCATTACTGGACATTCAGAGCTGGAGTTTCAGTGGAGGGGTTTCAAGGTCATCAGGTTTTGGGAGGGAGTTTCTGTCAGTAGTTTCGGGGCATGCGTTTCAGGGAAGATGTGTCAGGGCTGGATATTTAGGTCAATTGCTTCGGGGCATCAGTTTCAGGACAGGAAATTCAGTGCTGTGTTTTTACGGTCATCAGGTTCTGGGCAGGAATTTAAGATCAGTAGTTTCAGGGCATGAGGTTCAGGATAGAAGATTCAGGGCAGCAGTTTCAGGGCATGACTTTCAAGGTTGGAGATTCAGGGCAGCAGTTTCAAGGCAGGAGATTCAGGGCAGGAGTTGCAGGGAAGGAGTTTTAGGGCATCAGTTTCAGTGCCGTGGATTCAGGGCAGTAGTCTCAGGGCAGGAGTTTCATGGCAGGATATTCAGGGCAATAGTTTGAGGGCAGGAGTATCAACGTCGTCTGTTTCTGGGCAGGAGTTTCAGATCGGCAGTTTCAGCACATGAGTTTGAGGGATGTAGTTTCAGGGCAGGAGATTCCGTGTAGGAGTTTCAGGGCAGGTGATTCGGGGACCTGTTTCAGGTAGGAGATTCAGGGCAAGAATTTCAATGTCATCAGTTTCTGGGTAGGAGTTTCAGGTCTGTAGTTTCGGTGCATGAGTTTCAGGGTAGGAGATTCAGGGCCAGGGATTCAGGGCTGGAGGTTCACGGTAGGGTTTTCAAGTTCTTGGCAGAAATTTTAGCCCAGTAGTGTCAGGGCATGAATTTCAGGGCAGGAGATGCAGGGCAGGAGATTCACGGCAGGAGTTTCAAGTTCATCAGTTTCTGTAGAGGAGTTTCAGGTCAGTTCTTTCGGTGCATGAGTTTCAGGGTAGGAGATTCAGGGACAGAGATTCAGAGCTGGAGTTTCAGGGCAGGGGTTTCAAGGTCATCAGTTTCTGGGCAGCAGTTTCAGATCAGTAGTTTCAGGGAAGGAGTTTCAGGGTAGGAGATTCAGGGTATGATATTCAGAGCCGGGTAATCAGGGTTGGAGTTTCAGGGCCGGGGTTTCAAGGTCATCGGTTTCGGGGCAGGAGTTGCAGGTCTGTAGTTTCAGGGCATGAGTATCAAGGAAGGAGTTTCAGGGCGGGAATTCAGTTCAATTGTTTCGTGTCATGAGCTTCAGAGTAGGAGATTCAGGGCTGGAGTTTCAGGGAAGGGTTTTCAACGTCATCAGGTTCTTGGCAGGAGTTTTAGCTCAGTAGTTTCAGGGCATGAATTTTAGGGCTATAGTTTCAGGACAGGAGATTCACGGCTGGAGTCTCAGGGCATGAGTTTCAGAGCAGGAGATTCAGGGCAGGCGTATTATGGCAGGTGTTTCAGGGCTGGAGATTCAGTGCAGGAGTTTCAGGGCAGGTGTTTCAAAGTCATCAGTTTCTGGGCAGGAGATTCAGGTCAGTTGTTTCGGGGCATGACTTACAGGGTTGGAGATTCAGGGCAGCAGTTTCAAGGCAGGAGAATCAGGGCAGGAGATTCAGGGCAGGAGTTGCAGGGAAGGAGTTTTAGGGCATCAGTTTCAGTGCTGTGGATTCAGGGTGGTAGTCTAAGAGCAGGATATTCAGGGCAATAGTTTGAGGGCAGGAGTATCAACGTCGTCTGTTTCTGGGCAGGAGTTTCAGATCGGCAGTTTCAGCGCATGAGTTTGAGGGATGTAGTTTCAGGGCAGGAGATTCAGTGTAGGAGTTTCAGGGCAGGTGATTCAGGGTCCTGTTTCAGGTAGGAAATTCAGGGCAAGAATTTCAATGTCATCAGTTTCTGGGCAGGAGTTTCGGGACAGCAGTTTCAGGGCATGAGTTTCAGTGTAAGAGACTCAGGGCCGGAGATTCAGGGCTGGAGTTTCAGGGAAGTAGTTTCAAGGTCATCGGTTTCTGGGTAGGAGTTTCAGGTCTGTAGTTTCGGTGCACGAGTTTCAGGGTAGGAGATTGAGGGCTGGAGCTTCACGGCAGGGTTTTCAAGGTCATCTGGTTATTGGCAGGAATTTTAGCTCAGTAGTGCCAGGGCATGAATTTCAGGGCTTTAGTTTCAGGACAGGAGATGTAGGGCAGGAGATTCAGAGCAGGAGTTTCAAGTTCATCAGTTTCTGTGGAGAAGTTTCAGGTCAGTTGTTTCGGTGCATGAGTTTCAGGGTCGGAGATTCAGGGCCAGAGATTCAGGGCTGGAGTTTCAGGGCAGGGGTTTCAAGGTCATCAGTTTCTGGGCAGCAGTTTCAGATCAGTAGTTTCAGGGAAGGAGTTTCAGGGTAGGAGATTCAGGGTATGATATTCAGAGCCGGGGATTCAGGGTTGGAGTTTCAGGGCAGGGGTTTCAAGGTCATCGGTTTCGGGGCAGGAGTTGCAGGTCTGTAGTTTCAGGGCATGATTTTCAGGGAAGGAGTTTCAGGACGAGAATTCAGTTCAATTGTTTCGGGGCATGAGCTTCAGAGTAGGAGATTCAGGGTTGGAGTTACAGGGCATGGTTTTCAACGTCATCAGGTTCTTGGCAGGAATTTTTGCTCAGTAGTTTCAGGGCATGAATTTTAGGGCTATAGTTTCAGGACAGGAGATTCACGGCTGGAGTCTCAGGGCATGAGTTTCAGAGCAGGAGATTCAGGGCGGGCGTATTACGGCAGGTGTTTCAGGGCTGGAGATTCAGTGCAAGAGTTTCAGGGCAGTTTGAGGACAGCAGATTCAGTGCTTGAGATACAGGGCAGTAGTATCAGAGCAGGAGATTCAGAGTTGGTGTTTCAGGGCAGGTGATTTAGGGCTGGAGTTTCAAGGTCATTACTTTCAGGGCTAGAGATTCAGGGCAGGAGTTTCAAGTTCATCAGTTTCTGTGGAGGAGTTTCAGGACAGTAGTTTCAGGGCATGAGTTTCATGGGAGGAGATTCAGGGCAGAAGATTCAGAGCTGCAGTTTCAGGGTAGGGGCTGCAAGGTCATCGGTTTCTGGTCATTTGTTTCAGGGAAGGATTTCAGGGCTGTAGCTTCAGGGCAGGAGTTTAAGGGAAGGTGATTCAGGCCAGTAGTTTCAGGGCAGGAAATTCAGGCAGGTGATTCAGGGCAGGAGTATCAGGTCATCGCTTTCTGGGCAGGAGTTTCATATCAGTATTTTCGGGAAATGAGTTTTAGGGTGGGAGATTCAGGGCAGTAGATTCAGGGCTGGATTTTCAGAGCAGGGGTTCCAAGGTCATCAGCTTCTGGGCAGGGGTTTCATGTCAGTAGTTTCAGGGCATGAGTTTCAGGGAAGGAGTTTCAGTTACGTAGGTTCAGGGCATGAGTTTCAGGGAAAGAATTTCAGGGCTGTAGATTCAGGGCCGGAGATTCAATGCAGGTGTTTCAACGTTTTCAGTTACTGGGCACGAATTTCAGGTCAGTATTTTCGGCGCATGAGTTTTATGGGAGGAGATTCAGGGTAGGAGATTCATTGCTGGATATTCAGAGCTGGAGTTTCAGTGGAGGGGTTTCAAGGTCATCAGGTTCTGGGCGGGAGTTTATGTCAGTAGTTTCGGGGCATGCGTTTCAGGGAAGACGTGTCAGGGCTGGAGATTTAGGTCAATTGCTTCGGGGCATCAGTTTCAGGGCAGGAGATTCAGGGCTGGGTTTTCACGGTCATCAGGTTCTGGGCAGGAATATAAGATCATTAGTTTCAGGGCATGAGGTTCAGGGTAGGAGATTCAGGGCAGCAGTTTCAGGGCATGACTTTCAAGGTTGGAGATTCAGGGCAGCAGTTTCAAGGCAGGAGATTCAGGGCAGGAGTTGCAGGGAAGGAGTTTTAGGGCATCAGTTTCAGTGCCGTGGATTCAGGGCAGTAGTCTCAGGGCAGGAGTTTCATGGCAGGATATTCAGGGCAATAGTTTCAGGGCAGGAGTATCAACGTCGTCTGTTTAAAACGTCTTTTTAAAAAAGGAGGGAGAGAGAAACCGGGGAATTATAGGCCGGTTAGCCTAACGTCGGTGGTGGGGAAACTGCTGGAGTCAGTTATCAAGGATGTGATAACAGCACATTTGGAAAGCGGTGAAATGATCGGACAAAGTCAGCATGGATTTGTGAAAGGAAAATCATGTCTGACGAATCTCATAGAATTTTTTGAGGATGTAACTAGTAGAGTGGATAGGGGAGAACCAGTGGATGTGGTATATTTGGATTTTCAAAAGGCTTTTGACAAGGTCCCACATAGGAGATTAGTGTGCAAACTTAAAGCACACGGTATTGGGGGTAAGGTATTGGTGTGGGTGGAGAATTGGTTAGCAGACAGGAAGCAAAGAGTGGGAATAAACGGGACCTTTTCAGAATGGCAGGCGGTGACTAGTGGGGTACCGCAAGGCTCAGTGCTGGGACCCCAGTTGTTTACAATATATATTAATGACTTGGATGAGGGAATTAAATGCAGCATCTGCAAGTTTGCGGATGACACGAAGCTGGGTGGCAGTGTTAGCAGTGAGGAGGATGCTAAGAGGATGCAGGGTGACTTGGATAGGTTGGGTGAGTGGGCAAACTCATGGCAGATGCAATTTAATGTGGATAAATGTGAAGTTATCCACTTTGGTGGCAAAAATAGGAAAACAGATTATTATCTGAATGGTGGCCGATTAGGAAAAGGGGAGGTGCAACGAGACCTGGGTGTCATTATACACCAGTCATTGAAAGTGGGCATGCAGGTACAGCAGGCGGTGAAAAAGGCGAACGGTATGCTGGCATTTATAGCGAGAGGATTCGAGTACAGGAGCAGGGAGGTACTACTGCAGTTGTACAAGGCCTTGGTGAGACCACACCTGGAGTATTGTGTGCAGTTTTGGTCCCCTAATCTGAGGAAAGACATCTTTGCCATAGAGGGAGTACAAAGAAGGTTCACCAGATTGATTCCTGGGATGGCAGGTCTTTCATATGAAGAAAGACTGGATGAACTGGGCTTGTACTCGTTGGAATTTAGAAGATTGAGGGGGGATCTGATTGAAACGTATAAGATCCTAAAGGGATTGGACAGGCTAGATGCAGGAAGATTGTTCCCGATGTTGGGGAGGTCTAGAACGAGGGGTCACAGTTTGAGGATAGAGGGGAAGCCTTTTAGGACCGAGGTTAGGAAAAACTTCTTCACACAGAGAGTGGTGAATCTGTGGAATTCTCTGCCACAGCAAACTGTTGAGGCCAGTTCATTAGCTATGTTTAAAAGGAAGTTAGATATGGCCCTTGTGGCTACAGGGGTCAGGGGGTATGGAGGGAAGGCTGGGTTCTGAGTTGGATGATCAGCCATGATCATAATAAATGGCGGTGCAGGCTCGAAGGGCCGAATGGCCTACTCCTGCACCTATTTTCTATGTTTCTATGTTTCTATGTTTCTGGGCAGGAGTTTCAGATCAGCAGTTTCAGCGCATGAGTTTGAGGGATGTAGTTTCAGGGCAGGAGATTCAGGGCAGCAGTTTCAGGGCAGGAACTACAGGGCAGTAGTTTCAGGGCGGGAGCTTCAGGGCAAGAGATTTAGGGCAGGTGTTTCAAGGTCATCAGTTTCTGGGCAGGAGATTCAGGTCAGTTGTTTTGGGGCATGACTTTCAGGGTTGGAGATTCAGAGCAGCAGTTTCAAGGCAGGAGATTCAGGGCAGGAGTTGCAGGGAAGGAGTTTTAGGGCATCAGTTTCAGTGCCGTGGATTCAGGGCAGTAGTCTCAGGGCAGGAGTTTCATGGCAGGATATTTGGGCAATAGTTTCAGGGCAGGAGAATCAACGTCGTCTGTTTCTGGGCAGGACTTTCAGATCGGCAGTTTCAGCGCATGAGTTTGAGGGATGTCGTTTCAGGGCAGGAGATACAGTGTAGGAATTTCAGGGCAGGTGATTCAGGGACCTGTTTCAGGTAGGAGATTCAGGGCCGGAGATTCAGGGCTGCGTTTTCACGGTCATCAGGTTCTGGGCAAGAATTTATGATCAGTAGTTTCAGGGCATGAGGTTCAAGGTAGGAGATTCAGGGCAGCAGTTTCAGGGCAGGAACTACAGGGCAGTAGTTTCCGGGCGGGAGCTTCATGGGCAGGAGATTCAGGGCAGGTGTTTCAAGGTCATCAGTTTCGGGGCAGGAGATTCAGGTCAGTTGTTTCGGGGCATTAGTTTCAGAGTAGGAGATTCAGGGCTGGAGATTCAGGGCAGGGTTTTCAAGGTCATCAGGTTCTTGGCAGGAATTTTAGTTCAGTAGTGTCAGGGCATGAATTTCAGGGCTTTAGTGTCAGGGCAGGAGATGCAGGGCAGGAGATTCACGGCAGGAGTTTCAAGTTCATCAGTTTCTGTAGAGGAGTTTCAGGTCTGTTATTTCGGTGCATGAGTTTCAGGTTAGGACATTCAGGGCCAGAGATTCAGAGCTGGAGTTTCAGGGCAGGGGTATCAAGGTCATCAGTTTCTGGGCAGCAGCTTCAGATCAGTAGTTTCAGGGAAGGAGTTTCAGGGTAGGAGATTCAGGGTATGATATTCAGAGCCGGGGATTCAGGGTTGGAGTTTCAGGGCAGGGGTTTCAAGGTCATTGGTTTCGGGGCAGGAGTTGCAGGTCTGTAGTTTTGGTGCATGAGTTTCAGGGTAGGAGATTCAGGGCCAGAGATTCAGGGCGGGAGTTTCACGGCAGGGTTTTCAAGGTCATCGGTTTCGGGGCAGGAGTTGCAGGTCTGTAGTTTCAGGGCATGATTTTCAGGGAAGGAGTTTTAGGGCTGGAATTCAGTTCAATTGTTTCGGGGCATGAGCTTCAGAGTAGGAGATTCAGGGCTGGAGTTTCAGGGCAGGGTTTTCAACGTCATAAGGTTCTTGGCAGGAATTTTAGCTCAGTGGTTTCAGGGCATGAATTTTAGGGCTATAGTTTAAGGACACGAGATTCACGGCTGGAGTCTCTGGGCATGAGTTTCAGAGCAGGAGATTCAGGGCAGGCGTATTACGGCAGGTGTTTCAGGGCAGGAGATTCACGGCAGGAGTTTCAAGTTCATCAGTTTCTGTAGAGGAGTTTCAGGTCAGTTCTTTCGGTGCATTAGTTTCAGGGTAGGACATTCAGGGCTAGAGATTCAGAACTGGAGTTTCAGGGCGGGGATTTCAAGGTCATCAGTTTCTGGGCAGCAGTTTCAGATCAGTAGTTTCAGGGAAGTAGTTTCAGGGCAGGAGATTCACGGCAGGAGTCTCAGGGCATAAGTTTCAGAGCAGGAGATTCAGGGCAGGAGTATTACGGCAGGTGTTTCAGGGCTGGAGATTCAGTGCAAGAGTTTCAGGGCAGTTTGAGGACAGCAGATTCAGTGCTTGAGATACAGGGCAGTAGTATCAGAGCAGGAGATTCAAAGTTGGTGTTTCAGGGCAGGTGATTTAGAGCTGGAGTTTCAAGGTCATTACTTTCAGGGCTAGAGATTCAGGGCAGGAGTTTCAAGTTCATCAGTTTCTGTGGAGGAGTTTCAGGACAGTAGTTTCAGCGCATGAGTTTCATGGGAGGAGATTCAGGGCAAAAGACTCAGGGCTGCAGTTTCAGGGCTGGGGCTGCAAGGTCATCGGTTTCTGGGCATTTGTTTCAGGGAAGGATTTTCAGGGCTGTAGCTTCAGGGCAGGAGTTTAAGGGACCGTGATTCAGGCCAGTAGTTTCAGGGCAGGAAATTCAGGCAGGTGATTCAGGGCAGGAGTATCAGGTCATCACTTTCTGGGCAGGAGTTTCAGGTCTGTAGATTTGTTGCATGAGTTTCAGGGTAGGAGATTCAGGGCCAGAGATTCAGTGCGGGAGTTTCAGTGGAGGGGTTTCAAGGTCATCAGGTTCTGGGCGGGAGTTTCTGTCAGTAGATTCGGGGCATGCGTTTCAGGGAAGACGTGTCAGGGCTGGATATTTAGGTCAATTGCTTCGGGGCATCAGTTTCAGGGCAGGAGATTCAGGGCTGGAGTTTCAGGGCATGAGTATCAACGTTGTCTGTTTCTGGGCAGGAGTTTCAGATCGGCAGTTTCAGCGCATGAGTTTGAGGGATGTAGTTTCAGAGCAGGAGATTCAGTGTAGGAGTTTCAGGGCAGGGTCTTCACGGTCATCAGGTTCTGGGAGGAGTATATGTCAGTAGTTTCTGGCCGTGCGTTTCAGGGAAGATGTGTCAGGGCTGGAGATTTAGGTCAATTGCTTCGGGGCATCAGTTTCAGGGCAGGAGATTCAGGACTGGGTTTTCACGGTCATCAGGTTCTGGGCAGGAATTTAAGATCAGTAGTTTCAGGGCATGAGGTTCAGGGTAGGAGATTCAGGGCAGCAGTTTCAGGGCATGACTTTCAAGGTTAGAGATTCAGGGCAGCAGTTTCAAGGCAGGAGATTCAGGGCAGGAGTTGCAGGGAAGGCGTTTTAGGGCATCAGTTTCAGTGCCGTGGATTCAGGGCAGTAGTCTCAGGGCAGGAGTTTCATGGCAGGATATTCAGGGCAATAGTTTCAGGGCAGGAGTATCAACGTCGTCTGTTTCCCGGCAGGAGTTTCAGATCGGCAGTTTCAGCGCATGAGTTTGAGGGATGCAGTTTTTAGGGCAGGAGATTCAGTGTAGGAGTTTCAAGCAGGTGATTCAGGGACCTGTTTGAGGTAGGAGATGCAGGGCAAGAATATCAATGTCATCAGTTTCTGGGCAGGAGCTTCGGGACAGCAGTTCCAGGGCATGAGTTTCAGGGTAAGAGATTCAGGGCCGGAGATTCAGGGCTAGAGCTTCAGGGCAGTAGTTTCAAGGCCATCAGTTTCTGGGTAGGAGTTTCAGGTCTGTAGATTTGGTGCATGAATTTCAGGGTAGGAGATTCAGGGCGGGAGTTTCACGGCAGGGTTTTCAAGGTCATCGGTTTCGGGGCAGGAGTTGCAGGTCTGTAGTTTCAGGGCATGATTTTCAGGGAAGGAGTTTCAGGGCGGGAATTCAGTTCAATTGTTTCGGGGCATGAGCTTCAGAGTAGGAGATTCAGGTCTGGAGTTTCAGGGCAGGGTTTTCAACGTCATCAGGTTCTTGGCAGGAATTTTAGCTCAGTGGTTTCAGGGCATGAATTTTAGGGCTATAGTTTCAGGACACGAGATTCACGGCTGGAGTCTCTGGGCATGAGTTTCAGAGCAGGAGGTTCAGGGCAGGCGTATTACGGCAGGTGTTTCAGGGCAGGAGATTCACGGCTGGAGTTTCAAGTTCATCAGTTTCTGTAGAGGAGTTTCAGGTCAGTTCTTTCGGTGCATTAGTTTCAGGGTAGGACATTCAGGGCTAGAGATTCAGAGCTGGAGTTTCAGGGCAGGGGTTTCAAGGTCATCAGTTTCTGGGCAGCAGTTTCAGATCAGTAGTTTCAGGGAAGTAGTTTCAGGGCAGGAGATTCACGGCAGGAGTCTCAGGGCATGAGTTTCAGAGCAGTAGATTCAGGGCAGGAGTATTACGGCAGGTGTTTCAGGGCTGGAGATTCAGTGCAAGAGTTTCAGGGCAGTTTGAGGACAGCAGATTCAGTGCTTGAGATACAGGGCAGTAGTATCAGAGCAGGAGATTCAGAGTTGGTGTTTCAGGGCAGGTGATTTAGGGCTGGAGTTTCAAGATCATTACTTTCAGGGCTAGAGATTCAGGGCAGGAGATTCAAGTTCATCAGTTTCTGTGGAGGAGTTTCAGGACTGTAGTTTCAGGGCATGAGTTTCATGGGTGGAGATTCAGGGCAAAAGACTCAGGGCTGCAGTTTCAGGGCTGGGGCTGCAAGGTCATCGGTTTCTGGGCATTTGTTTCAGGGAAGGATTTTCAGGGCTGTAGCTTCAGGGCATGAGTTTAAGGGAAGGTGATTCAGGCCAGTAGTTTCAGGGCAGGAAATTCAGGCAGGTGATTCAGGGCAGGAGTATCAGGTCATCACTTTCTGGGCAGGAGTTTCAGATCAGTATTTTCGGGAACTGAGTTTTAGGGTGGGAGATTCAGGACAGTAGATTCAGGGCTGATTTTCAGAGCAGGGGTGCCAAGGTCATCAGCTTCTGGGCAGGGGTTTCAGGTCAGTAGTTTCAGGGCATGAGTTTCTGGGAAGGAGTTTCAGTTACGTAGGTTCAGGCATGAGTTTCAGGGAAGAGTTTCAGGGCTGTAGATTCAGGGCCGGAGACTCAATGCAGGTGTTTCAACGTTTTCAGTTACTGGGCACGAATTTCAGGTCAGTATTTTCGGGGCATGAGTTTAAGGGGAGGAGATTTAGGGTAGGGGATTCATTACTGGACATTCAGAGCTGAAGTTTCAGTGGAGGGGTTTCAAGGTCATCAGGTTCTGGGCAGGAGTTTCTGTCAGTAGATTCGGGGCATGCGTTTCAGGGAAGACGTGTCAGGGCTGGATATTTAGGTCAATTGCTTCGGGGCATCAGTTTCAGGGCAGGAGATTCAGGGCTGGAGTTTCAGGGCATGAGTATCAACGTTGTCTATTTCTGGGCAGGAGTTTCAGATCGGCAGTTTCAGCGCATGAGTTTGAGGGATGTAGTTTCAGAGCAGGAGATTCAGTGTAGGAGTTTCAGGGCAGGCTCTTCACGGTCATCAGGTTCTGGGAGGAGTATATGTCAGTAGTTTCTGGGCGTGCGTTTCAGGGAAGACGTGTCAGGGCTGGAGATTTAGTTTAATTGCTTCGGAGCATCAGTTTCAGGGCAGGAGATTCAGGACTGGGTTTTCACGGTCATCAGGTTCTGGGCAGGAATTTAAGATCAGTAGTTTCAGGGCATGAGGTTCAGGGTAGGAGATTCAGGGCAGCAGTTTCAGGGCATGACTTTCAAGGTTGGAGATTCAGGGCAGCAGTTTCAAGGCAGAAGATTCAGGGCAGGAGTTGCTGGGAAGGAGTTTTGGGGCATCAGTTTCAGTGCCGTGGATACAGGGCAGTAGTCTCAGGACAGGAGTTTCATGGCAGGATATTCAGGGCAACAGTTTCAGGGCATGAGTATAATAAGTTTCAGGGCAGGTGATTCAGGGACCTGTTTCAGGTTGGAGATTCAGAGTAAGAATTTCAATGTCATCAGTTTCTGGGCAGGAGTCTCGGGACAGCAGTTCCAGGTCAAGAGATTCAGGGCCGGAGATTCAGGGCTGGAGTTTCAGGGCAGTAGTTTCAAGGTCATCAGTTTCTGGGTAGGAGTTTCAGATATGTAGTTTCGGTGCATGAGTTTCAGTGTAGGAGATTCAGGGCCATGAATTCAGGGCTGGAGTTTCACGGCAGGGTTTTCAAGGTCATCTGGTTCTTGGCAGGAATTTTAGCTCAGTAGTGTCAGGGTATGAATTCCAGGGCTTTAGTTTCAGGGCAGAAGATGCAGGACAGGAGATTCAAGGCAGGAGTTTCAAGTTCATCAGCTTCTGTGGAGGAGTTTCAGGTCAGTTGTTTCGGTGCATGAGTTTCAGGGTATGATATTCAGAGCCGGGGATTCAGGGCTGGAGTTTCAGGGCAGGGGTTTCAAGGTCATCGGTTTCGGGGCAGGAGTTGCAGGTCTGTAGTTTCAGGGCATGATTTTCAGGGAAGGAGTTTCAGGACGAGAATTCAGTTCAATTGTTTCGGGGCATGAGCTTCAGAGTAGGAGATTCAGGGTTGGAGTTACAGGGCATGGTTTTCAACGTCATCAGGTTCTTGGCAGGAATTTTTGCTCAGTAGTTTCAGGGCATGAATTTTAGGGCTATAGTTTCAGGGCAGGTGATTCACGGCTGGAGTCTCAGGGCATGAGTTTCAGAGCAGGAGATTCAGGGCAGGCGTATTACGGCTGGTGTTTCAGGGCTGGAGATTCAGTGCAAGAGTTTCAGGGCAGGTGTTTCAAGGTCATCAGTTTCTGGGCAGGAGATTCAGGTCAGTTGTTTCGGGGCATGACTTTCAGGGTTGGAGATATAGGGCAACGGTTTCAAGGCAGGAGAATCAGGGCAGGAGATTCAGGGCAGGAGTTGCAGGGAAGGAGTTTTAGGGCATCAGTTTCAGTGCCGTGATTTCAGGGTAGTAGTCTAATGGCAGGATATTCAGGGCAATAGTTTTAGGGCAGGAGTATCAACGTCGTCTGTTTCTGGGCAGGAGTTTCAGATCCGTAGTTTCAGCGCATGAGTTTGAGGGATATAGTTTCAGGGCAGGAGATTCAGTGGAGGAGTTTCAGGGCAGGTGATTCTGTGACCTGTTTGAGGTAGGAGATTCAGGGCAAGAATTTCAATGTCATCAGTTTCTGGGCAGGAGTTTCGGGACAGCAGTTTCAGGCCATGAGTTTCAGGGTAAGGGACTCAGGGCCGGAGATTCAGGGCTGGAGTTTCAGGGCAGTAGTTTGAAAGTCATCAGTTTCTGGATAGGAGTTTCAGGTCTGTAGTTTCGGTGCACGAGTTTCAGGGTAGGAGATTGAGGGCTGGAGTTTCTTGGCAGGGTTTTCAAGATCATCTGGTTCTTGGCAGGAATTTTAGGCTCAGTAGTGTCAGGGCATGAATTTCAGGGCTTTAGTTGCAGGACAGGAGATGCAGGGCAGGAGATTCACAGCAGGAGTTTCAAGTTCATCAGTTTCTGTGGAGGAGTTTCAGGTCAGATGTTTCGGTGCATGAGTTTCAGGGTGGATGATTCAGGGCCAGAGATTCAGGGCTGGAGTTTCAGGGCAGGGGTTTCAAGGTCATCAGTTTCTGGGCAGCAGATTCAGATCAGTAGTTTCAGGGAAGGAGTTTCAGGGTAGGAGATTCAGGGTATGATATTCAGAGCCGGGGATTCAGGGTTGGAGTTTCAGGGCAGGGGTTTCAAGGTCATCGGTTTCGGGGCAGGAGTTGCAGGCCTGTAGCTTCAGGGCATGAGTTTCAGGGAAGGAGTTTCAGGGCGGGAATTCAGTTCAATTACTTCGGGGCATCAATTTCAGGGCAGGAGATTCAGGGCTGGAGTTTCAGGGCTGGGTCTTCACGGTCATCAGGTTCTGGGCAGGAGTTTCTGTCAGTATTTTCTGGGCGTGCGTTTCAGGGAAGACGTGTCAGGGCTGGAGATTTAGGTTAATTGCTTCGGGGCATCAGTTTCAGGGCAGGAGATTCAGGGCTGCGTTTTCACGGACATCTGGTTCTGGGCAGGAATTTAAGATCAGTAGTTTCAGGGCATGAGGTTCAGGGTAGAAGTTTCAGGGCAGCAGTTTCAGGGCAGGAGAAACAGGGCAGAAGTTTCAGGGCAGGTGATTCAGGGCAGTAGTTTCAGGGCGGGAGCTTCAGGGCAGGAGATTCAGAGCAGGTGTTTCAAGGTCATCAGTTTCTGGGCAGGAGATTCAGGTCAGTTGTTTCGGGGCATGACTTTCAGTGTTGGAGATTCAGGGCAGCAGTTTCAAGGCAGGAGATTCAGGGCAGGAATTGCAGGGAAGGAGTTTTAGGGCATCAGTTTCAGTGCCGTGGATTCAGGGCAGTAGTCTCAGGGCAGGAGTTTCATGGCAGGATATTCAGGGCAATAGTTTCAGGGCAGGAGTATCAACGTCGTCTGTTTCTCGGCAGGAGTTTCAGATCGGCAGTTTCAGCGCATGAGTTTGAGGGATGCAGTTTCAGGGCAGGAGATTCAGTGTCGGAGTTTCAAGGCAGGTGATTCAGGGACCTGTTTCAGGTAGGAGATGCAGGGCAAGAATTTCAATGTCATCAGTTTCTGGGCAGAAGTTTCGGGACAGCAGTTCCAGGGCATGAGTTTCAGCGTAAGAGATTCAGGGGCGGATATTCAGGGCTAGAGTTTCAGGGCAGTAGTTTCAAGGTCATCAGTTTCTGGGTAGGAGTTTCAGGGTAGGAGATTCAGGGCCAGAGATTCAGGGCGGGAGTTTCACGGCAGGGTTTTCAAGGTCATCTGGATCTTGGCAGGAATTTTAGCTCAGTAGTGTCAGTGCATGAATTTCAGGGCTTTAGTTTCAGGGCAGGAGATTCAGGGTATGATATTCAGAGTGGGGATTCAGGGTTGGAGTTTCAGGGCAGGGGTTTCAAGGTCATCGGTTTCGGGGCAGGAGTTGCAGGTCTGTAGTTTCAGGGCATGATTTTCAGGGAAGGAGTTTCAGGGCGGGAATTCAGTTCAATTGTTTCGGGGCATGAGCTTCAGAGTAGGAGATTCAGGGCTGGAGTTTCAGGGCAGGGGTTTCAAGGTCATCAGTTTCTGGGCAGCAGATTCAGATCAGTAGTTTCAGGGAAGGAGTTTCAGGGTAGGAGATTCAGGGTATGATATTCAGAGCCGGAGATTCAGGGTTGGAGTTTCAGGGCAGGAGTTCAAGGTCATGGGTTTCGGGGCAGGAGATGCAGGTCTGTAGTTGCAGGGCATGATTTTCAGGGAAGGAGTTTCAGGGCGGGAATTCAGTTCAATTGTTTCGGGGCATGAGCTTCAGAGTAGGAGATTCAGGGCTGGAGTTTCATGGCAGGGTTTTCAACGTCATCAGGTTCTTGGCAGGAGTTTTAGCTCAGTAGTTTCAGGGCATGTATTTTAGGGCTATAGTTTCAGGGCAGGTGATTCACGGTTGGTGTTTCAGGGCTGGAAATTCAGTGGAAGAGTTTCAGGGCAGGTTGAGGAGAGCATATTCAGTGCTTGAGATACAGGGCAGTAGTATCAGAGCAGGAGATTCAGAGTTGGTGTTTCAGGGCATGTGATTCAGGGCAGCTCTTTCAGGGCTATAGTTTCAGGGCAGGAGTTTCAAGTTCATCAGTTTCTGTGGAGGAGTTTCAGGACTGTAGATTCAGGGCATGAGTTTCATGGGAGGAGATTCAGGGCAGAATATTCAGAGCTGCAGTTTCAGGGTAGGGGCTGCAATGTCATCGGTTTCTGGTCATTTGTTTCAGGGAAGGATTTCAGGGCTGTAGCTTCAGGGCAGGAGTTTAAGGGAAGGTGATTCAAGCCAGTAGTTTCAGGGCAGGAAATTCAGGCAGGTGATTCAGGGCAGGAGCATCAGGTCATCAGTTTCTGGGCAGGAATTTCAGATCAGTATTTTCGGGAAATGAGTTTTAGGGTGGGAGATTCAGGGCAGTAGATTCAGGGCTGGAGTTTCAGAGCAGGGGTCCAAGGTCATCAGTTTCTGAGCAGGAGTTTCAGGTCAGTAGTGTCAGGGCGTGCGTTTCTAGGGAAGGCGTGTCAGAGCGGGAGATTTAGGTCAATTGCTTCGGAGCATCAATTTCAGGGCAGGAGATTCAGGGCTGCGATTTCACGGTCATCAGGTTCTGGGCAGGAATTTAAGATCGGTAGTTTCAGGGCATGAGGTTCAGGGTAGGAGATGCAGGCCAGCAGTTTCAGGGCAGGAGGTTCAGGGCAGGTGATACAGGGCAGGAGTTTCAGAGCAGGTGATCCAGGGCTGTCGTTTCAGGGCGGGAGCTTCAGGGCAGGAGATTGAGGGTCGGTGTTCCAAGGTCATCAGTTTCTGGGCAGGAGATTCAGGTCAGTTGTTTCGGGGCATGACTTTCATGGTTGGAGATTCAGGGCAGCAGTTTCAAGGCAGGAGAATCAGGGCAGGAGATTCAGGGCAGGAGTTGCAGGGAAGGAGTTTTAGGGCATCAGTTTCAGTGCCGTGGATTCAGGGTAGTAGTCTAAGGGCAGGATATTCAGGGCAATAATTTCAGGGCAGGAGTATCAACGTCGTCTGTTTCTGGGCAGGAGTTTCAGATCGGTAGTTTCAGCGCATGAGTTTGAGGGATGTAGTTTCAGGGCAGGAGATTCAGTGTAGGGGTTTCAGGGCAGGTGATTCAGGGACCTGTTTCAGGTAGGAGATTCAGGGCAAGAATTTCAATGTTATCCGTTTCTGGGCAGGAGTTTCAGGTCCGTAGTTTTGGTGCACGAGTTTCAGGGTAGGAGATTCAGGGCTGGAGTTTCACGGCAGGGTTTTCAAGGTCATCTGGTTCTTGGCAGGAATTTTAGCTCAGTAGTGTCAGGGCATGAATTTCAGGGCTTTAGTTTCAGGACAGGAGATGCAGGGCAGGAGATTCAGAGCAGGAGTTTCAAGTTCATCAGTTTCTGTGGAGAAGTTTCAGGTCAGTTGTTTCGGTGCATGAGTTTCAGGGTAGGACATTCAGGGCCAGAGATTCAGGGCTGGAGTTTCAGGGCAGGGGTTTCAAGGTCATCAGTTTCTGGGCAGCAGATTCAGATCAGTAGTTTCAGGGAAGGAGTTTCAGGGTAGGAGATTCAGGGTATGATATTCAGAGCCAGAGATTCAGGGTTGGAGTTTCAGGGCAGGAGTTCAAGGTCATCGGTTTCGGGGCAGGAGATGCAGGTCTGTAGTTGCAGGGTGTGAGTTTCAGGGAAGGAGTTTCAGTGCGGGAATTCAGGTCAATAGTTTCGGGGCATGAGTTTCAGAGTAGGAGAATCATGGCTGGAGTTTCAGGGCAGGGTTTTCAAGGTCATCAGGTTCTTGGCAGGAATTTTAGCTCAGTAGTTTCAGGGCATGAACTTTAGGGTTATAGTTTCAGGGCAGCAGATTCACGGCAGGAGTCTCAGGGCATGAGTTTCAGTGCAGGAGGTTCAGGGCAGGAGATTCAGTGCAAAAGTTTCAGTGCAGTTTGAGGACCGCAAATTCAGTGCTTGAGATTCAGGGCAGTAGTATCAGAGCAGGAGATTCAGAGTTGGTGTTTCAGGGCAGGTGATTTAGGGCTGGAGTTCCAAGTTCATTACTATCAGGGCAGGAGATTCAGGGCAGCTCTTTCAGGGCCAGGGATTCAGGGCAGGAGTTTCAAGTACATCAGTTTCTGTGGAGGAGTTTCAGGACTGTAGTTTCAGGGCATGAGTTTCATGGGAGGAGATTCAGGGCAGAAGATTCAGAGCTGCAGTTTCAGGGTAGGGGCTGCAAGGTCATCAGTTTCTGGGCATTTGTTTCAGGGATGGATTTTCAGGGCGGGAGCTCCAGGGCAGGAGATTCAGTGCAGGTGTTTCAAGGTCATAAGTTTCTGGGCAGGAGATTCAGGTCAGTTGTTTCGGGGCATGACTTTCAGGGTTGGAGATTCAGGGCTGCAGTTTCAAGGCAGGAGATTCAGGGCAGGAGTTGCAGGGAAGGAGTTTTAGGGCATCAGTTTCAGTGCCGTGGATTCAGGGCAGTAGTCTCAGGGCAGGAGTTTCATGGCAGGATATTCAGGGCAACAGTTTCAGGCCAGGAGTATCAACGTCGTCTGTTTCTGAGCAGGAGTTTCAGATCGGTAGTTTCAGCGCACGAGTTTGAGGGATGTAGTTTCAGGGCAGGAGATTCAGTGTAGGGGTTTCAGGGACCTGTTTCAGGTATGAGATTCAGGGCAAGAATTTCAATGTCATCCGTTTCTGGGCAGGAATTTCGGGACAGCAGTTCCAGGGCATGAGTTGCAGGGTAAGAGATTCAGAGCCGGAGATCCAGGGCTGTGTTTTCACGGTCATCAGGTTCTGAGCAGGAATTTAAGATCAGTAGTTTCAGGGCATGAGGTTCATCGTAGGAGATTCAGGGCAGCAGTTTCAGGGCAGAAACTACAGGGCAGTAGTTTCAGGGCGGGAGCTTCATGGACAGGAGATTCAGGGCAGGTGTTTCAAGGTCATCAGTTTCGGGGCAGGAGATTCAGGTCAGTTGTTTCGAGGCATGAGTTTCAGAGTAGGAAATTCAGGGCTGGAGATTCAGGGCAGGGTTTTCAAGGTCATCAGGTTCTTGGCAGGAATTTTAGCTCAGTAGTTTCAGAGCATGAATTTTAGGGCTATAGTTTCCGGGCAGGAGATTCACGGCAGGAGTCTCAGGGCATGAGTTTCAGAGCAGGAGATTCAGGGCAGGAGTATTACGGAAGGTGTTTCAGGGCTGGACGTTCAGTGCAAGAGTTTCAGGGCAGTTTGAGGACAGCAGATTCAGTGCTTGAGATACAGGGCAGTAGTATCAGAGCAGGAGATTCAGAGTTGGTGTTTCAGGGCTGGTGATTTAGGGCTGGAGTTTCAAGGTCATCACTTTCAGGGCAGGAGATTCAGAGCAGCTCTTTCAGGGCTAGAGATTCAGTTTGAGAGAAGTAGTTTCAGGTCTGTAGTTTCAAGGCAGGAGATTCAGTGTAGGAGTTTCAGGGCAGGTGATTCAGGGACCTGTTTCAGGTAGGAGATGCAGGGCAAGAATTTCAATGCCATCAGTTTCTGGGCAGGAGTTTCGGGACAGCAGTTTCAGGGCATGAGTTTCAGAGTAAGAGACTCAGGGCCGGAGATTCAGGGCTGGAGTTTCAGGGCGGTAGTTTCCAGGTCATCAGTTTCTGGAGTTTCAGGGCGGGAATTCAGGTCAATTGTTTCGGGGCTTGAGCTTCAGAGTAGGAGATTCAGGGCTGGAGTTTCAGGGCCGGGTTTTCAAGGTCATCAGGTTCTTGGCAGGAATTTTAGCTCAGTAGTTTCAGGGCATGAATTTTAGAGCTATAGTTTCAGGGCAGGAGATTCACGGCTGGAGTCTCAGCGCATGAGTTTCAGAGCAGGAGATTCAGGGCAGGAGTATTACGGCAGGTGTTTCAGGGCTGGGGATTCAGTGCAAGAGTTTCAGGGCAGTTTGAGGACAGCAGATTCAGTGCTTGAGGTACAGGGCAGTAGTATCAGAGCAGGAGATTCAGAGTTGGTGTTTCAGGGCAGGTGATTTAGGGCTGGAGTTTCAAGGTCATTACTTTCATGGCAGGTGATTCAGGGAAGCTCTTTCAAAGCTCGAGATTCAGGGCAGGAGTTTCAAGTTCATCAGTTTCTGTGGAGGAGTTTCAGGACTGTAGTTTCAGAGCATGAGTTTCATGGGAGGAGATTCAGGGCAGAAGATTCAGCGCTGCAGTTTCAGGGCAGGGGCTGCAAGGTCATCGGTTTCTGTGCATTTGTTTCAGGGAAGGATTTTCAGGGCTGTAGCTTCAGGGCAGGAATTTAAGGGAAGGTGTTTCAGGCCAGTAGTTTCAGGGCAAGAAATTCAGGCAGGTGATTCAGGGCAGGAGCATCTGGTCGTCACTTTCTGGGCAGGAGTTTCATATCAGTATTTTCGGGAAATGAGTTTTAGGGTGGGAGATTCAGGGCAGTAGATTCAGGGCTGGAGTTTCAGAGCAGGGGTTCCAAGGTCATCAGCATCTGGGCAGGGGTTTCATGTCAGTAGTCTCAGGGCATGAGTTTCAGGGAAGGAGTTTCAGTTAAGTAGGTTCAGGGCATGAGTATCAGGGCTTTAGCTTCAGGGCAGGAGATTCAATGCAGGAGTTTCAACGTCGTCAGTTACTGGACACGAAATTGAGGTCAGTAGTTTTGGGGCATGAGTTTCAGGGGAGGAGATTCAGGGTAGGGGATTCATTACCGGACATTCAGAGCTGGAGTTTTAGTACAGGGGTTTCAAGATCATCAGTTTCTGAGCAGGAGTTTCAGGTCAGTAGTTTCAGGGCGTGCGTTTCTAGGGAAGGCGTGTCAGGGCGGGAGATTTAGGTCAATTGTTTCGGGGCATCAATTTCAGGGCAGGAGATTCAGTGCAGGAGTTTCAACGTCGTCAGTTACTGGGCACGAAATTCAGGTCAGTAGTTTTGGGGCATGAGTTTCAGGGGAGGAGATTCAGGGTAGGGGATTCATTACCAGACATTCAGAGCTGGAGTTTCAGTACAGGGGTTTCAAGATCATCAGTTTCTGAGCAGGAGTTTCAGGTCAGTAGTTTCAGGGCGTGCGTTTCTAGGGAAGGCGTGTCAGGGCGGGAGATTTAGGTCAATTGCTTCGGGGCATCAATTTCAGGGCAGGAGATTCAGGACTGGAGTTTCAGGGCTGGGTCTTCACGGTCATCAGGTTCTGGGCAGGAGTATCTGTCAGTAGGTTCTGGCCGTGCGGTTCAGGGAAGGCAAGTCAGGGCTGGAGATTTAGGTCAATTGCTTCGGGGCATCAGTTTCAGGTCAGGAGATTCAGGGCTGCGTTTTCACGGTCATTAAGGTTCTGGGCGAGAATTTAAGATCAGTAGTTTCAGGGCATGAGGTTCAGGGTAGGAGATTCAAGGCAGCAATTTCAGGGCAGGAGATTCAGGGCAGTAGTTTCAGGGCAGGAGATTCAGGGCAGGTGTTTCAAGGCCATCAGTTTCTGGGCAGGAGATTCAGGTCAGTTGTTTCGGGGCATGACATTCAGGCAGGAGATTCAGGGCAGCAGTTTCATGGCAGGATATTAAGGGCAATAGTTTCAGGGCAGCAGTATCAACGTCGTCTGTTTCTAGGCAGGAGTTTCAGATCGGCAGTTTCAGCGCATTAGTTTCAGGGGTGTAGTTTCAGTGCAGGAGATTCACTGTAGGAGTTTCAGGGCAGGTGAATCAGGGACCTGTTTCAGGTATGAGATTCAGGGCAAGAATTTCAATGTCATCAGTTTCTGGGCAGGAGTTTCGGGACAGCAGTTTCAGGGCATGAGTTTCAGGGTAAGAGACTCAGGGCCGGAGATTCAGGGCTGGAGTTTCAGGGCAGTAGATCCAAGGTCATCAGTTTCTGGGTCGGAGTTTCAGGTCTGTAGCTTTGGTGCACGAGTTTCAGGGTAGGAGATTCAGGGCTGGAGTTTCACGGCAGGGTTTTCAAGGTCATCTGGTTCTTGGCAGGAATTTTAGCTCAGTAGTGTCAGGGCATGAATTTCAGGTCTTTAGTTTCAGGACAGGAGATGCAGGGCAGCAGATTCACAGCAGGAGTTTCAAGTTCATCAGTTTCTGTGGAGGAGTTTCAGGTCAGTTGTTTCGGTGCATGAGTTTCAGGGTAGGAGATTCAGGGCCAGAGATTCAGGGCTGGAGTTTCAGGGCAGGGGTTTCAAAGTCATCAGTTTCTGGGCAGCAGTTTCAGATCAGTATTTTCAGGGAAGGAGTTTCAGGGTAGGAGATTCAGGGTATGATATTCAGAGCCGGAGATTCAGGGTTGGAGTTTCAGGGCAGGAGTATCAAGGTAATCGGTTTCGGGGCAGGAGATGCAGGTCTGTAGTTGCAGGGTATGAGTTTCAAGGAAGGAGTTTCAGTGCGGGTATTCAGGTCAATAGTTTCGGGGCATGACTTTCAGAGTAGGAGATTCATGGCTGGAGTTTCAGGGCAGGGTTTTCAAGGTCATCAGGTTCTTGGCAGGAGTTTTAGCTCAGTGGTTTCAGGGCATGAATTTTAGGGCTACAGTTTCAGGACAGGAGATTCACGGCAGGAGTCTCAGGGCATGAGTTTCAGAGCAGGAGATTCAGGGCAGGAGATTCAGTACAAGAGTTTCAGGGCAGTTTGAGGACAGCAGATTCAGTGCTTGAGATACAGGGCAGTAGTATCAGAGCAGGAGATTCAGAGTTGGTGTTTCAGGGCAGGTGATTTAGGGCTGGAGTTTCAAGGTCATTACTTTCAGGGCAGGTGATTCAGGGCAGCTCTTTCAGGGCAAGAGATTCAGGGCAGGAGATTCAAGTTCATCACTTTTTGTGGAGGAGTTGCAGGACTGTAGTTTCAGGGCATGAGTTTCAATGGAGGAGATTCAGGGCAGAAGATTCAGAGCTGCAGTTTCAGGGTAGGGGCTGCAAGGTCATCAGTTTCTGGGCATTTGTTTCAGGGTAGGATTTTCAGGGCTGTATCTTCAGGGCAGGAGTTTAAGGGAAGGTGATTCAGGCCTGTAGTTTCAGGGCAGGAAATTCAGGCAGGTGATTCAAGGCAGGAGTATCAGGTCGTCACTTTCTGGGCAGGAGTTTCAGATCAGTATTTTCGGGAAATGAGTTTTAGGGTGGGAGATTCAGGGCAATAGATTCAGGGCTGGAGTATCAGAGCAGGGGTTTCAAGGTCAGCAGCTTCTGGGCAGAGGTTTCATGTCAGTAGTTTCAGGGCATGAGTTTCAGGGAAGGAGTTTCAGTTACGTAGGTTCAGGGCATGAGTTTCAGGGAAAGAGTTTCAGGGCTGTAGCTTCAGGGCAGGAGATTCAGTGCAGGAGTTTCAACGTCGTCAGTTACTGGGCACGAATTTCAGGTCAGTAGTTTCGGGGCATGAGTTTCAGGGGAGGAGATTCAGGGTAGAGAATTCATTACTGGACATTCAGAGCTGGAGTTTCAGTTTAGGGTTTTCAAGGTCATCAGTTTCTGAGCAGGAGTGTCAGGTCTGTAGTTTCAGGGCGTGCGTTTCTAGGGAAGGCGTGTCAGGGCGGGAGATTTAGGTCAATTGCTTCGGGGCATCAATTTCAGGGCAGGAGATTCAGGGCTGGAGTTTCAGGGCTGGGTCTTCACGGTCATCAGGTTCTGGGCAGGAGTTTCTGTCAGTATTTTCTGGGCGTGCGTTTCAGGTAAGACGTGTCAGGGCTGGAGATTTAGGTCAATTGCTTCGGGGCATCAGTTTCAGGGCAGGAGATTCAGGGCTGCGTTTTCACGGTCATCAGGTTCTGGGCAGGAATTTAAGATCAGTAGATTCAGGGCATGAGGTTCAGGGTAGGAGTTTCAGGGCAGCAGTTTCAGGGCAGGAGAATCAGGGCAGAAGTTTCAGGGCAGGTGATTCAGGGCAGTAGTTTCAGGGCGGGAGCTTCAGGGCATGAGATTCAGGGCAGGTGTTTCAAGGTCATCAGTTTCTGGGCAGGAGATTCAGGTCAGTTGTTTCGGGGCATGACTATCAGGGTTGGAGATTCAGGGCAGCTGTTTCAAGGCAGGAGATTCAGGGCAGCAGTTGCAGGGAAGGAGTTTTAAGGCATCAGTTTCAGTGCCGTGGATTCAGGGCAGTAGTCTCAGGGCAGGAGTTTCATGGCAGGATATTCAGGGCTATAGTTTCAGGGCAGGTGTATCAACGTCGTCTGTTTCTCGGCAGGAGTTTCAGATCGGCAGTTTCAGCGCATGAGTTTGAGGGATGCAGTTTCAGGGCAGGAGATTCCGTGTAGGAGTTTCAAGGCAGGTGATTCAGGGACCTGTTTCAGGTAGGAGATTCAGGGCAAGAATTTCAATGTCATCAGTTTCTGGGCAGGAGTTTTGGGACAGCAGTTCCAGGGCATGAGTTTCAGGGTAAGAGATTCAGGGCCGGAGATTCAGGGATAGAGCTTCAGGGCAGTAGTTTCAAGGTCATCAGTTTCTGGGTAGGAGTTTCAGGTCTGTAGTTTTGGTGCATGAGTTTCAGGGTAGGCGAATCAGGGCCAGAGATTCAGGGCGGGAGTTTCACAGCAGGGTTTTCAAGGTCATCTGGTATTGGCAGGAATTTTAGCTCAGTAGTGTCAGGGCATGAATTTCAGGGCTTTAGTTTCAGGGCATGAGATGCAGGGCAGGAGTTTCAAGTTCATCAGTTTCTGTGGAGGAGTTTCAGGTCAGTTGTTTCGATGCATGAGTTTCAGGGTTGGAGAATCAGCGCCAGAGATTCAGAGCTGGAGTTTCAGGGCAGGGGTTTCAAGGTCATCAGTTTCGGGGCAGGAGTTACAGGTCTGTAGTTTCAGGGATGGAGTTTCAGTGCGGGAATTCAGGTCAATTGTTTCGGGGCATGAGCTTCAGAGTAGGAGATTCCGGGCTGGAGTTTCAGGGCCGGGTTTTCAAGGTCATCAGGTTCTTGGCAGGAATTTTAGCTCAGTAGTTTCAGGGCATGAACTTTAGGGCTATAGTTTCAGAGCAGGAGATTCAGGGCAGGAGTATTACGGCAGGTGTTTCAGGGCTGGGGATTCAGTGCAAGATTTCAGGGCAGTTTGAGGACAGCAGATTCAGTGCTTGAGATACAGGGCAGTAGTATCAGAGCAGGAGATTCAGAGTTGGTGTTTCAGGGCAGGTGATTTAGGGCTGGACTATCAAGGTCATTACTTTCAGGGCAGGTGATTTAGGGCAGCTCCTTCGAAGCTAGAGATTCAGGGCAGGAGTTTCAAGTTCATCAGTTTCTGTGGAGGAGTTTCAGGACTGTAGTTTCAGGGCATGAGTTTCATGGGAGGAGATTCAGGGCAGAATTTCAGCGCTGCAGTTTCAGGGCAGGGGCTGCAAGGTCATCAATTTCTGGGTATTTGTTTCATGGAAGGATTTTCGGGGCTGTAGCTTCAGGGCAGGAATTTAAGGGAAGGTGTTTCAGGCCAGTAGTTTCAGGGCTGGAAATTCAGGCAGGTGATTCAGGGCAGGAGCATCTGGTCGTCACTTTCTGGGCAGGAGTATCATATCAGTATTTTCGGGAAATGAGTTTTAGGGTGGAAGATTCAGGGCAGTAGATTCAGGGCTGGAGTTTCAGAGTAGGGGTTCCAAGGTCATCAGCATCTGGGCAGGGGTTTCATGTCAGTAGTTTCAGGGCATGAGTTTCAGGGAATGAATTTTAGTTACGTAGGTTCAGGGCATGAGTATCAGGGCTTTAGTTTCAGGGCAGGAGATTCAGTGCAGGAGTTTCAAGATCATCAGTTTCTGAGCAGGAGTTTCAGGTCAGTAGTTTCAGGGCGTGCGTTTCTAGGGAAGGCGTGTCAGGGCGGGAGATTTAGGTCAATTGTTTCGGGGCATCAATTTCAGGGCAGGAGATTCAGTGCAGGAGTTTCAACGTCGTCAGTTACTGGGCACGAAATTCAGGTCAGTAGTTTCGGGGCATGAGTTTCAGGGGAGAAGATTCAGGGTAGGGGATTCATTACCGGACATTCAGAGCTGGAGTTTCAGTGCAGGGGTTTCAAGATCATCAGTTTCTGAGCAGAAGTTTCAGGTCAGTAGTTTCAGGGCGTGCGTTTCTAGGGAAGGCATGTCAGGGCGGGAGATTCAGGTCAATTGCTTCGGGGCATCAATTTCAGGTCAGGAGATTCAGGGCTGGAGTTTCAGGGCTGGGTCTTCACGGTCATCAGGTTCTGGGGCAGGAGTTTCTGTCAGTAGTTTCTGGGCGTGCGTTCCAGGGAAGGCGTGTCAGGGCTGAAGATTTAGGTCAATTGCTTCGGGGCATCAGTTTCAGGTCAGGAGTTTCAGGGCTGCGTTTTCACGGTCATCAGGTTCTGGGCAGTAATTTAAGATCAGTAGTTTCAGGCCATGAGGTTCAGGGTAGGAGATTCAAGGCAGCAGTTTCAGGGCAGGAGATACAGGGCAGGAGTTTCAGGGCAGGTGATTCAGGGCAATAGTTTCAGGGCGGCAGCTTCAGGGCAGGAGATTCAGGGCAGGTGTTTCAAGGCCATCAGTTTCTGGGCAGGAGATTCAGGTCAGTTGTTTCGGGGCTTGACTTTCAGGCTGGAGATTCAGGGCAGCAGTTTCATGGCAGGATATTCAGGGCAATAGTTTCAGGGCAGGAGTATCAACGTCATCTGTTTCTGGGCAGGAGTTTCAGATCGGTATTTTCGGGAAATGAGTTTTAGGGTGAGAGATTCAGGGCTGGAGTTTCAGGGCAGGGGTTCCAAAGTCATCAGTTTCTGAGCAGGAGTTTCAGGTCAGTAGTGTCAGGGCGTGTGTTTATGGGGAAGGCGTGTCAGGGCGGGAGATTTAGGTCAAATGCTTCGGGGCATCAATTTCAGGGCAGGAGATTCAGGGCTGGAGTTTCAGGGCTGGGTCTTCACGGTCATCAGGTTCTGGAAGGAGTATATGTCAGTAGTTTCTGGGCGTGCGTTTCAGGGAAGACGTGTCAGGGCTGGAGATTTAGGTCAATTGCTTCGGGGCATCAGTTTCAGGGCAGGAGATTCAGGACTGGGATTTCACGGTCATCAGGTTCTGGGCTGGAATTTAAGATCAGTAGTTTCAGGGCATGAGGTTCAGGGTAGGAGATTAAGGGCAGCAGTTTCAGGGCAGGAGATACAGGGCAGGAGTTTCAGGGCAGGTGATTCAGGGCAGGAGATTCAGGGCAGGTGTTTCAAGGCCATCAGTTTCTGGGCAGGAGATTCAGGTCAGTTGTTTCGGGGCATGACTTTCAGGCTGGAGATTCAGGGCAGCAGTTTCATGGCAGGATATTCAGGGCAATAGTTTCAGGGCAGGAGTATCAACGTCGTCTGTTTCTGGGCAGGACTTTCAGATCGGCAGTTTCAGCGCATGAGTTTGAGAGATGTAGTTTCAGGGCAGGAGATTCACTGTAGGAGTTTCAGGGCAGGTGATTCAGGGACCTGTTTCAGGTATGAGATTCAGGGTAAGAATTTCAATGTCATCAGTTTCTGGGCAGGAGTTTTGGGACAGCAGTTTCAGGGCATGAGTTTCAGGGTAAGAGACTCAGGGCCGGAGATTCAGGGCTGGATTTTCAGGGCAGTAGATCCAAGGTCATCAGTTTCTGGGTCGGAGTTTCAGGTCTGCAGTTTTGGTGCACGAGTTTCAGGGTAGGAGATTCAGGGCTGGAGTTTCACGGCAGGGTTTTCAAGGTCATCTGGTTCTTGTCAGGAATTTTAGCTCAGTAGTTTTCAGGGCATGAATTTCAGGGCATTAGTTTCAGGACAGGAGATGCAGGGCAGGTGATTCACGGCAGAAGTTTCAAGTTGATCAGTTTCTGTGGAGGAGTTTCAGGTCAGTTGTTTCGGTGCATGAGTTTCAGGGTAGGAGATTCAGGGCCAGAGATTCAGGGCTGGAGTTTCAGATCAGTAGCTTCAGGGAAGGAGTTTCAGGGTAGGAGATTCAGGGTATGATATTCAGAGCCTGAGATTCAGGGTTGGAGTTTCAGGGCAGGGGTTTCAAGGTCATCGGTTTCGGGCCAGGAGATGCAGGTCTGTAGTTGCAGGGTATGAGTTTCAGGGAAGGAGTTTCAGTGCGGGAATTCAGGTCAATTGTTTCGGGGCATGAGTTTCAGGCAGGAGATTCACGGCTGGAGTCTCAGGGCATGAGTTTCAGAGCAGGAGATTCAGGGGAGGAGTATTACGGCAGGTGTTTCAGTGCTGGAGATTCAGTGCAAAAGTTTCAGGGCAGGTTTAGGACAGCAGATTCAGTGCTTGAGATACAGGGCAGTAGTATCAGAGCAGGAGATTCAGAGTTGGTGTTTCAGGGCAGGTGTTTTGGGGCTGGGATTTCAAGGTCATTACTTTCAGGGCAGTGATTCAGGGCAGCTCTTTCAGGGCTAGAGATTCAGGGCAGGAGATTCAAGATCATTAGCTTCTGTGGAGGAGTTTCAGGACTGTAGTTTCAGGGCATGAGTTTGGTGGAGATTCAGGGCAGAAGATTCAGAGCTGCAGTTTCAGGGCAGGGGCTGCAAGGTCATCAGTTTCTGGGCATTTGTATCAGGGAAGGATTTTCAGGGCTGTAGCTTCAGGGCAGGAGTTTAAGGGAAGGTGATTCAGGCCAGTAGTTTCAGGGCAGGAAATTCAGGCAGGTGATTCAGGGCAGGAGTATCAGGTCATCAGTTTCTGGGCAGGAGTTTCGATCAGTATTTTCGAGAAATGAGTTTTAGGGTGGGAGATTCAGGGCAGTAGATTCAGGGCTGGAGTTTCAGAGCAGGGGTTCCAAGGTCATCAGCTTCTGGGCAGGGTTTCATGTCAGTAGTTTCAGGGCATGAGTTTCAGTGAAGGAGTTTCAGTTACGTAGGTTCAGGGCATGAGTTTCAGGGAAAGAGTTTCAGGGCTGCAGCTTCAGGGCAGGAGATTCAGTGAAGGAGTTTCAACGTCGTCAGTTACTGGGCACGAATTTCAGGTCAGTAGTTTCATAGAAACATAGAAACATAGAAAATAGGTGCAGGAGTAGGCCATTCGGCCCTTCGAGCCTGCACCGCCATTTATTATGATCATGGCTGATCATCCAACTCAGAACCCAGCCTTCCCTCCATACCCCCTGACCCCTGTAGCCACAAGGGCCATATCTAACTTCCTTTTAAACATAGCTAATGAACTGGCCTCAACAGTTTGCTGTGGCAGAGAATTCCACAGATTCACCACTCTCTGTGTGAAGAAGTTTTTCCTAACCTCGGTCCTAAAAGGCTTCCCCTCTATCCTCAAACTGTGACCCCTCGTTCTAGACCTCCCCAACATCGGGAACAATCTTCCTGCATCTAGCCTGTCCAATCCCTTTAGGATCTTATACGTTTCAATCAGATCCCCCCTCAATCTTCTAAATTCCAACGAGTACAAGCCCAGTTCATCCAGTCTTTCTTCATATGAAAGACCTGCCATCCCAGGAATCAATCTGGTGAATCTTCTTTGTACTCCCTCTATGGCAAAGATGTCTTTCCTCAGATTAGGGGACCAAAACTGCACACAATACTCCAGGTGTGGTCTCACCAAGGCCTTGTACAACTGCAGTAGTACCTCCCTGCTCCTGTACTCGAATCCTCTCGCTATAAATGCCAGCATACCGTTCGCCTTTTTCACCGCCTGCTGTACCTGCATGCCCACTTTCAATGACTGGTGTATAATGACACCCAGGTCTCGTTGCACCTCCCCTTTTCCTAATCGGCCACCATTCAGATAATAATCTGTTTTCCTATTTTTGCCACCAAAGTGGATAACTTCACATTTATCCACATTAAATTGCATCTGCCATGAGTTTGCCCACTCACCCAACCTATCCAAGTCACCCTGCATCCTCTTAGCATCCTCCTCACTGCTAACACTGCCACCCAGCTTCGTGTCATCCGCAAACTTGGAGATGCTGCATTTAATTCCCTCATCCAAGTCATTAATATATATTGTAAACAACTGGGGTCCCAGCACTGAGCCTTGCGGTACCCCACTAGTCACCGCCTGCCATTCTGAAAAGGTCCCGTTTATTCCCACTCTTTGCTTCCTGTCTGCTAACCAATTCTCCACCCACACCAATACCTTACCCCCAATACCGTGTGCTTTAAGTTTGCACACTAATCTCCTATGTGGGACCTTGTCAAAAGCCTTTTGAAAATCCAAATATACCACATCCACTGGTTCTCCCCTATCCACTCTACTAGTTACATCCTCAAAAAATTCTATGAGATTCGTCAGACATGATTTTCCTTTCACAAATCTATGCTGACTTTGTCCGATCATTTCACCGCTTTCCAAATGTGCTGTTATCACATCCTTGATAACTGACTCCAGCAGTTTCCCCACCACCGACGTTAGGCTAACCGGCCTATAATTCCCCGGTTTCTCTCTCCCTCCTTTTTTAAAAAGTGGGGATACATTAGCCACCCTCCAATCCTCAGGAACTAGTCCAGAATCTAACGAGTTTTGAAAAATTATCACTAATGCATCCACTATTTCTTGGGCCACTTCCTTAAGCACTCTGGGATGCAGACCATCTGGCCCTGGGGATTTATCTGCCTTCAATCCCTTCAATTTACCTAACACCACTTCCCTACTAACATGTATTTCGCTCAGTTCCTCCATCTCACTGGACCCTCTGTCCCTTACTATTTCTGGAAGATTATTTATGTCCTCCTTAGTGAAGAATTTAACCAAAGTAATTATTCAATTGGTCTGCCATGTCCTTGCTCCCCATAATCAATTCACCTGTTTCTGTTTGCAGGGGACCTACATTTGTCTTTATCAGTCTTTTCCTTTTTACATATCTATAAAAGCTTTTACAGTCCGTTTTTATGTTCTCTGCCAGTTTTCTCTCATAATCTTTTTTCCCCTTCCTAATTAAGCCCTTTGTCCTCCTCTGCTGAACTCTGAATTTCTCCCAGTCCTCAGGTGAGCCACTTTCTCTGGCTAATTTGTATGCTACTTCTTTGGAATTGATACTATCCCTAATTTCTCTTGTCAGCCACGGGTGCACTACCTTCCTTGATTTATTCTTTTGCCAAACTGGGATGAACAATTGTTGTAGTTCATCCATGCAACCTTTAAATGCCTGCCATTGCATATCCACCGTCAATCCTTGAAGTGTCATTTGCCAGTCTATCTTAGCTAATTCATGTCTCATACCTTCAAAGTTACCCCTCTTTAAGTTCAGAACCTTTGTTTCGGTGCATAAATTTCAGGGGATGAGATTCAGGGTAGGGGATTCATTACTGGACATTCAGAGCTGGAGTTTCAGTGCAGGGGTTTAAAGATCATCAGTTTCTGAGCAGGAGTTTCAGGTCAGTAGTTTCAGGGCGTGCGTTTCTAGGGAAGGCGTGTCAGGGCGGGAGATTTAGGTCAATTGCTTCGGGGCATCAATTTCAGGGCAGGAGATTTTGGGCTGGAGGTTCAGGGCTGGGTCTTCACGGTCATCAGGTTCTGGGCAGGAGTTTCTGTCAGTAGTTTCGGGGCGTGCGTTTCAGGGAAGATGTGTCAGGGCTGGAGATTTAGTTCAATTGCTTCAGGGCATCAGTTTCAGGGCAGGAGATTCAGGGCTGCGTTTTCACGGTCATCAGGTTCTGGGCAGGATTTTAAGATCAGTAGTTTCAGCGCTTTAGTTTCAGCGTAAGAGATTCAGGGCCGGAGATTCAGGACTGAAGTTTCAGGGCAGCAGTTTCAAGGTCATCAGTTTCTGGGTAGGAGTTTTAGGTCTGTAGTTTCGGTGCATGAGTTTCAGGGTAGGGGTTTCAGGGTCAGAGATTCAGGGCTGGAGTTTCACGGCAGGATTTTCAAGGTCATCTGGTTGTTGGCAGGAATTTTACCTCAGTAGTGTCAGGGCATGAATTTCAGGGCTATAGTTTCAGGGCAGGAGATGCAGGGCAGGAGATTCACGGCAGGAGTTTTAATTTCATCAGTTTCTGTGGCGAAGTTTCAGGTCAGTTGTTTTGGTGCATGAGTTTCAGTGGAGGTGATTCAGGGTAGGGGATTCATTACCGGACATTCAGAGCTGGAGTTTCAGTGCAAGGATTTCAAGGTCATCAGTTTCTGAGCAGGAGTTTCAGGGCGTGCGTTTCTAGGGAAGGCATGTCAGGACGGGAGATTTAGGTCAATTGCTTCGGGGCATCAATTTCAGGGCAGGAGATTCAGGGCTGGAGTTTTAGGGCTGGGTCTTCATGGTCATCAGGTTCTGGGCAGGAGTTTCTGTCAGTAGTTTCTGGGCGTGCGTTTCAGGGAAGACGTGTCAGGGCTGGAAATTTAGGTCAATTGCTTCGGGGCATCAGTTACAGGGCAAGAGATTCAGGACTTCGTTTTCAAGGTCATCAGCTTCTGGGCTGATGGAAGGAGTTACTGGGCACGAATATCAGGTCAGTAGTTTTGGGGCATGAGTTTCAGGAGAGGAGATTCAGGGTAGGGGATTCATTACCGGAGATTCAGAGCTGGAGTTTCACTGCAGGGGTTTCAAGGTCATCAGTTTCTGGGGAGCAGTTTCAGATCAGTAGTTTCAGGGAAGGAGTTTTAGGGTAGGAGATTCAGGGTATGATATTCAGAGCCGGAGATTCAGTGTTGGAGTTTCAAGGCAGGGGTTTCAAGGTCATCGGTTTCGGGGCAGGAGTTGCAGGTCTGTAGATTCAGGGCATGAATTTCAGGGAAGGAGTTTCAGGGCGGGAATTCAGGTCAATTGTTTCGGGGCATGAGTTTCAGAGTAGGAGATTCAGGACTGCAGTTTCAGGGCAGGGTTTTCAAGGTCATCAGGTTCTTGGCAGGAATTTTAGCTCAGTAGTTTCAGGGCATGAATTTTAGGGCTATAGTTTCAGGGCAGGAGATTCACGGCTGGAGTCTCAGGGCATGAGTTTCAGAGCAGGAGATTCAGGGCAGGAGTATTACGGCAGGTGTTTCAGGGCTGGAGATTCAGTGCAAGAGTTTAAGGGCAGTTTGAGGACAGCAGATTCAGTGCTTGAGATACAGGGAAGGAGTTGCAGGCAAGGAAATTTACGGCAGGGGGTTCATGTCAGGAGTTTCAGTGCTTGAGTTCCAGTGCCGGAGATTTAGGGCAGGAGTGTTAGGGTAGGAGTTTCAGGGCATCAGTTTCAGTGCCATTGATTCAGGGCAGTAGTCTCATGGCAGGAGATTCAGGGCAAGAGATTTGGCAGGTGATTCAGGGCAGGAGCGTCAGGGCAGGATATTCAGAGCTCGAGTCACAGGGCTGTTGATTCAGGGCAGGAATTTCAGGGAAGGTGATTCACGCCAGGTGATTCGTGGCAGCAGTTCAAGGCATGTGTTTCAGGGCAGGTGATTCATTGTAGGAGTTTCAGGGCAGGAGTTTGAGAGCAGGAGATTCAGTGCAGGAAATTCTGGGGTGTTGTTTCAGGGCAGGAGATTGAGAGGAGGAGTTTCAGGGCAGGTGATTCAGGGCAGTTGTTTCAGGGCAAGAGATTCAGGGCAGGAGTTTCAAGTTCATCAGTTTCTGGGGATGAGATTCAGTTCAGTTGATTCGGTGCATGAGTTTCATACTCAGGGTATGATATTCACAGCCGGAAATTCAGGGTTGGAGTTTCAGGGCAGGGCTGTCAAGATCATCGGTTTCGGTGCAGGAGTTTCAGGGCATGAGTTTCACTAAAGGAGTTTCAGGGCGGGAATTCAAATCAATTGTTTCGGGGCATGAGTTTCAGGGTAGGAGATTCAGGGCAGGAGATTCAGGGCTGGATGTTTCAGGATAGTGTTTTCAAAGCCATCAGGTTCTTGGCAGGAATTTTAGCTCAGTAGTTTCAGGGCATGAATTTCAGGGCTATAGTTTCAGGGCAGGAGTTGCAGGGCAGGAGATTCACGGCGGGAGTTTCATGTCAGGTGTCCCAGGGCATGAGTTTCAGGGAAGGAGTTTCAGGGCGGGAATTCAGGTGAATTGTTTCGTGGCATGAGTTTCAGGGTAGGAGATTCAGGACCAGAGATTTAGGGCTGGGGTTTCAGGGCAGGGGTTTCAAGGTCACCAGTTTCTGGGCAGCATTTTCAGATCAGTAGTTTCAGGGAAGGAGTTTCAGGGAAGGAGTTTCAGGGAAGGAGATTCAGGGTATGATATTCAGAGCAGGAGATTCAGGGTTGGAGTTTCAGGGCAGAGGTTTCAAGGTCATCAGTTTCTGGGCAGCAGTTTCTAGTCAGTAGTTTCGGGGAAGGAGTTTCAGGGAAGCAGATTCAGGGTATGATATTCAGAGCAGGAGATTCAGGGTTGGAGTTTCAGGGCAGGGCTGTCAAGGTCATCGGTTTCGGTGCAGAAGTTTCAGGGCATGAGTTTCACGAAAGGAGCTTCAGGGCGGGAATTCAAATCAACTGTTTCGGGGCATGAGTTTCAGGGTAGGAGATTCAGGGCTGGAGATTCAGGGTATGATATTCAGAGCAGGAGATTCAGGGTTGGAGTTTCAGGGCAGGGCTGTCAAGGTCATCGGTTTCGGTGCAGAAGTTTCAGGGCATGAGTTTCACGAAAGGAGCTTCAGGGCGGGAATTCAAATCAACTGTTTCGGGGCATGAGTTTCAGGGTAGGAGATTCAGGTCAGGAGATTCAGGGCTGGAGTTTCAGGATAGTGTTTTCAAAGCCATCAGGTTCTCGGCAGAAATTTTAGCTCAGTAGTTTCAGCGCATGAATTTCAGGGCTATAGTTTCAGGGCAGGAGTAACAGGGCAGGAGATTCACGGCGGGAGTTTCATGTCAGGTGTCCCAGGGCATGAGTTACAGGGAAGGAGTTTCAGGGCGGGAATTCAGGTGAATTGTTTCGTGGCATGAGTTTCAGGACCAGAGATTTAGGGCTGGAGTTTCAGGGCAGGGGTTTCAAGGTCATCAGTTTCTGGGCTGCAGGTTCAGATCAGTAGTTTCAGGGAAGGAGATTCAGGGTATGATATTCAGAGCAGGAGATTCAGGGTTGGAGTTTCAGGGCAGGGGTTTCAGGGAAGGAGTTTCAGGGAAGGTGTTTCAGGGCGCGAATTCATGTCAATTATTTTGGGGCATGAGTTTCAGGCTAGGAGATACAGGGCAGGAGATTGAGGGCTAGAGTCTCAGGGCAGGGTTTTCAAGGTCAACAGGTTCTTGGCAAGAATTTTAGCTCAGTACTTTCAGGGCATGAATTTTACGGCTATAGTTTCGGGGCAGGAGATTCACGGCAGGAGTTTCAGGGTAGGAGATTCATGGCAGGAGAGTACAGCAGATTCAGTACTTGAAATACAGAGTAATAGTATCAGCGCAGGAGATTCAGATTTGGAGTATCAGTGCAGGTGATTTAGGGCTGGAGTTTCAAGGTCATCACTTTCAGGGCAAGAGATTCAGAGGAGGTGTTTCAGGGCTGGTTATTCAGGGCAGCTCTTTCAGTGCACGAGATTCAGGGCAGGAGTTTCAAGTTAATCAATTTCTGTGGAGGAGTTTCAGGTCAGTAATTTCGGGGCATGAGTTTCAGGGTAGGAGATTCAGGGCAGCAGTTTCAAGGCAGGAGATTCAGGGCGGGAGTTTCAGGGAAGGTGACTCACGGCAGGAGTTTCATGTCAGGAGTTTTAGGGCATCGGTTTCAGGTCAGAAATTTCTGGGTTATAGTTTCAGGGCAGGAGTTGCAGGGCAGGAGATTCACGGCAGGAGTTTCAAGTTCATCAGTTTCTGTGGAGGAGTTTCAGGTCAGTTGTTTCGGTGCATGAGATCCAGGGTAGGAGATTCAAGGCCAGAGATTGAGGGCTGGAGTTTCAGGGCAGGGGTTTAAAGTTCATCAGGTTCTGGGCATGTATTTCAGATCTGTAGTTTCAGGGAAGGAGTTTCAGGGAAGGAGATTCAGGGTATGATATTCAGAACCGGAGATTCAGGGTTGCAGTTTCAGGGCAGGGGTTTCAAGGTCATCGGTTTAGGGGCAGGAGTTGCAGGTCTGTAGTCTTAGGGAAGGAGTTTTAGGGTGGAAACTAAGGTCTATTGTTTCGGGGCAGGAGTTTCAGGGTAGGAGATTCAGGGCAGGAGATTCAGGGCTGGAGTTTCAGGGCAGGGTTTTCAAGTCGTCAGGTTCTTGGCAGGAATTTTAGCTCAGTAGTTTCAGGGCATGAATTTTTGGGCTATAGTTTCAGGGCAGGAGTTGCAGGGCAGGAGATTCATGGCAGGAGTCTCAAGGCATGAGTTTCAGAGCAGGAGATTCAGGGCAAGAGTGTTACGGCAGGTGTTTCAGAGCTGGACATTCAGTGCAAGAGTTTCAGGGCAGGACTTTGAGGACAGCAGATTCAGTGTTTGAGATACAGAGCTGTAGTATCAGGGCAGGAGATTCAAAGTTGGAGTTTCAGCGCAGGTATTTTGGGCTGGAGTTTCAAGGTCATCACTTTCAGGGCAGGAGATTCAGAGGAGGAGTTTCTGGGCAGGTGATTCAGGGCAGCTCTTTCAGGTCAAGAGAGTCAGGGCAGGATATTCAGAGCTTGAGTCACAGGGCTGTTGATTCAGGGAAGGAGATTCACGGCAGGGGATTCGTGGCAGCAGTTCAAGCCATGTGTTCCAGGGCAGGTAATTCATTGTAGGAGTTTCAGAGCAGGAGTTTGAGGGCAGCAGATTCAGTGCAGGAAATTCTGGCCTGTTGTTTCAGTGCAGGAGATTTAGAGGAGGAGTTTCAGGTCAGGTGATTCACGGCAGCTCTTTCAGGGCAGGATTTCAAGGTCATCAGTTTCTGGGTAGGAGTTTCAGGGAATGAGTTTCAGGGTATGATATTCACTGCCGTAGATTCAGGGTTGGAGTTTCATAGCAGGGGTTTCAAGGTCATCAGTTTTGGGGAAGGAGTTTCAGGGCATGAGTTTCACGGAAGGAGTTTCAGGGCAGGAATTCAAGTCAATTGTTTCGGGGCATGAGTTTCAGGGTAGGAGATTCAGAGCAGGAGATTCAGGGCTGGTGTTTCAGGGTTGTATTTTCAAGGTCATCAGGTTCATGGCAGGAATTTTAGCTCAGTAGTTTCAGGGCATGAATTTCAGGGCTATAGTTTCAGGGCAGGAGTTGCAGGGCAGGAGATTCACGGCAGGAGTTTCATGTCAGGTGTCCCAGGGCATGAGTTTCAGGGAAGGAGTTTCAGGGCGGGAATTCAGGTGAATTGCTTCGTGACATGAGTTTCAGGGTAGGAGATTCAGACCCAGAGATTTAGGGCTGGAGTTTCAGGGCATGGGTTTCAAGGTCATCAGTTTCTGGGCAGCAGTTTCAGATCAGTAGTTTCAGGAAAGGAGTTTCAGGGAAGGAGATTTAGGGTATGATATTCAGAGCCGGAGATTCAGGGTTGGAGTTTCAGAGCAGGGGTTTCAAGGTCATCGGTTTCGGGGCAGGAGTAGTACGTCTGTAGTTTCAGGGCAAGAGATTCAGGGAAGGAGTTTCAGGAAAGTAGCTTCAGGCCATGAAATTCAGGGCAGGCGTTTCAAGGCGTGAGTTTCAGTGCAGATGATTCAGGGCAGGAGATCCGTGCAGGAGTTTCAGGGCAGGAGTTTGAGGGCAGCAGATTCAGTGTAGGAGTTTCAGTGCTGTTGTTTCAGTGCAGGAGATTCGGAGGAGGCGTTTCAGGGCAGGAGATTCAGGGCAGCTGTTTGAGGGAAAGAAATTCAGGGCAGGAGTCTCAGGTTCATCTGTTTCTGGGGATGAGTTTCAGGGTAGGATATTCAGGGCTGGAGTTTCAGGGCAGGGGTTTCAAGGTCATAAGGTTCTGTGTAGGAGTTTATGGTCTGTAGTTTTAGGGAAGGAGTTTCAGGGTATGATATTCACAGCCGGAGATTCAGGGTTGGAGTTTCAGGGCAGGGGTTTCAAGGTCATCGGTTTCGGGGCAGGTGTTGCAGGTCTGTAGTCTCAGGGAAGGAGTTTCAGAGCAGGAATTTAGGTCAATTATTTCGGGTCATGAGCTTCAGGGTAGGAGATTCTGGGCTGGAGTTTCAGGGCAGGGTTTTCAGTCATCAGGTTCTTGGCAGGAATTTTAGGTCTGTAATTTAAGGGTATGATTTTCAGGGATTTAGTTTAAGGGCAGGAGTTGCAGGGAGGGAAATTTGCGGCAGGAGGTTCATGTCAGGAGGCTTAGGGCTTGAGTTCCAGTGCAGGAGTTTCAGGGCATCAGTTTCAGTGCCGTTGATTCAGGGCAGTAGTCTCTGGGAAGAAGATTCAGGGCAAGAGTTTCATGGCAGGAGATTCAGGGCAGGAGTCTCAAGTTCATCAGTTTCTGGTGATGAGTTTCAGGGCAGGAGTTTCAAGGTCATCGGTGTCGGGGCAGGAGTTTCAGGGCATGATTTTCACGGAAGGAGTTTCAGGGCGGGAATTCAAGTCAAATGTTTCGGGGCATTAGTTTCAGGGTAGGAGATTCAGGGCCAGAGATTTAGGGCTGGTTTTTCAGGGCAGGGGTTTCAAGGTCATCAGTTTCTGGGCAGCGTTTCAGATCAGTAGTTTCAGGGAAGGAGATTCAGGGTATGATATTCAAAGCCGGAGATTCAGGGAAGGGGTTTCAGGAAAGTAATTTCAGGCCATGACATTCAGGGCAGGAGTTTCAGGGCATGAGTTTCAGTGCAGATGATTCAGGGCAGGAGTGTTAGGGCAGGAGTTTCAGGACAGGAGATTCCGTGCAGGAGTTTGAGGGCAGGAGTTTGAGGGCAGTAGATTCAGTGCAGGAGATTCAGGGCTGTTGTTTCAGGGCAGCAGATGCAGAGAAGGAGTTTTAGGGCAGGTGATTCAGGGCAGCTGTTTGAGGGAAAGAGATTCAGGGCAGGAGTCTCAAGTTCATCAGTTTCTGGGGATGAGTTTCAGGGTAGGAGATTCAGTGCAGGGTATTCAGGGCAGCTGTTTCAGGGCAAGAGTTTCAGGGCAGGGGTTTCAAGTTCATCAGTTTCTGGTGATGAGTTTCAGGGTAGGAGATTCAGGGTCGGAGATTCAGGGCTGCAGTTTCAGGGCAGGGCTTTCAAGGTCATCAGCTTCTGGGTAGGAGTTTCAGGTCAATTGTTTCGGGGCATCAGTTTCAGGGTAGGAGATTCAGGGCCGGAGATTCAGGGCTGGAGTTTCAGGGCAGGGATTTCAAAGTCATCAGATTCTGGCAGGAATTTTAGGTCAGTAATTTCAGGGTATGATTTTCAGGGCTTTAGTTTCATGGCAGGAGTTGCAGGGAGGGAAATTCACGGCAGGAGGTTCATGTCAGGAGTCTCAGGGCTTGAGTTCCACTGCAGAAGATTCAGGGTAGGAGTGTTAGGATAGAAGTTTCAGGGCATCAGTTTCAGTGCCGTTGATTCAGGGCAGTAGTCTCAGGGCAGGAGAGTCAGGGTAGGATATTCAGACCTCGAGTTACAGGACGGTTAATTCAGGGCAGGAGTTTCAGGGACGGAGATTCACGGCAGGTGATTCGTGGCAGCAGTTCAAGGCATGTGTTTCAGAGCAGGTGATTCATTGTAGGAGTTTCAGGGCAGGAGTTTGAGTGCAGCAGATTCAGTGTAGGAGATTCTGGGCTGTTGTTTCAGGGCAGGAGATTGAGAGGAGGAGTTTCAGGGTAGGAGATTCAGGGCCAGAGATTCAGGGCTGGAGTTTCAGGGCAGGGGTTTCAAGGTCATCAGGTTCTGGGCAAGTGTTTCAGATCAGTATTTTCGGGGAAGGAGTTTCAGGAAGGAGTTTCAGGGCGGGAATTCAGGTCAATTGTTTCGGGGCATGAGTTTCAGGGTAGGAGATTCAGGGTAGGAGATTCAGGGCCAGAGGTTCAGGGCAGGGTTTTCAGGTCATCAGGTTCTTGGCAGGAATTTTAGCTCAGTAGTTTCAGGGCATGAATTTTTGGGCTATAATTTCAGGGCAGGAGATTCACGGCAGGAGTCTCAAGGCATGAGTTTCAGAGCAGGAGATTCAGGGCAAGAGTGTTATGGCAGGTGTTTCATGGCTGGACATTCAGTGCAAGAGTTTCAGGGCAAGTGATTTAGGGCTGGAGTTTCAAGGTCATCACTTTCAGGGCAGGAGATTCAGAGCAGCTCTTTCAGGGCTAGAGATTCAGTTTGAGAGAAGTAGTTTCAGGTCTGTAGTTTCAAGGCAGGAGATTCAGTGTAGGAGTTTCAGAGCAGGTGATTCAGGGACCTGTTTCAGGTAGGAGATTCAGGGCAAGAGTTTCTATGTCATCAGTTTCTGGGCAGGAGTTTCGGGACAGCAGTTTCAGGGCATGAGTTTCAGAGTAAGAGACTCAGGGCCGGAGATTCAGGGCTGGAGTTTCAGGGCGGTAGTTTCCAGGTCATCAGTTTCTGGAGTTTCAGGGCGGGAATTCAGGTCAATTGTTTCGGGGCATGAGCTTCAGAGTAGGAGATTCAGGGCTGGAGTTTCAGGGCCGGGTTTTCAAGGTCATCAGGTTCTTGGCAGGAATTTTAGCTCAGTAGTTTCAGGGCATGAATTTTAGAGCTATAGTTTCAGGGCAGGAGATTCACGGCTGGAGTCTCAGCGCATGAGTTTCAGAGCAGGAGATTCAGGGCAGGAGTATTATGGCAGGTGTTTCAGGGCTGGGGATTCAGTGCAAGAGTTTCAGGGCAGTTTGAGGACAGCAGATTCAGTGCTTGAGGTACAGGGCAGTAGTATCAGAGCAGGAGATTCAGAGTTGGTGTTTCAGGGCAGGTGATTTAGGGCTGGAGTTTCAAGGTCATTACTTTCAGGGCAGGTGATTTAGGGCAGCTCTTTCAGGGCATGAGATTCAGGGCAGGAGTTTCAAGTTCATCAGTTTCTGTGGTGGAGTTTCAGGTCAGTTGTTTCGGGGCATGAGTTTCAGGTTAGGAGATTTAGGGCAGAAGATTCAGGGCTGCAGTTTCAGGGGAGGGGTTTCAAGGTCATCAGTTTCAGGGCAGGAGTTTCAGGCCCGTAGTTTCAGGGCATTTGTTTCAGGGAAGGTTTTCCAGGGCTGCAGCTTCAGGGCAGGAATTTAAGGGAAGGAAATTCAGGCAGGTGATTCAGGGCAGGAGTATCAGGTCATCACTTTCTGGGCAGGAGTTTCAGATCAGTATTTTCGGGAAATGAGTTTTAGGGTGGGAGATTCAGGGCAGTAGATTCAGGGCTGGAGTTTCAAGTCAGTAGTTTCAGGGCATGAGTTTCAGGGAAGGAGTTTCAGGTATGTAGCTTCAGGGCATGAGTTTCAGGGAAAGTGTTTCAGGGCTGTAGTTTAAGGGCAGGAGATTCAGTGCAGGAGTTTCAAGGTCATCAGTTTCTGGGAACGAATTTCAGGTCAGTAGTTTCGGGGCATGAGTTTCAGGGGAGGAGATTCAGGGTAAGGGATTGATGTCCGGAGATTCAGAGCTGGAGTTTCAGGGCAGGCGTTTCAAGGTCATCTGTTTCTGGGCAGGAGTTTCACAGAAGGAGTTTCAGGGCAGGTGATTCAGGGCAGCTGTTTCAGGGCAAGAGATTCAGGGCAGGAGTTTCAAGTTCATCAGTTTCTGAGGAGGAGTTGCAGGTCAGTAGTTTACGGGCATGAGTTTCAGGGCAGGGGTTTAAATGTCTTCAGCTTCTGGACAGAAATTTCAGGTCAGTAGTTTCAGGGCATTTGCTTCAGGGAAGGAGTTACAGGGCAAGTGGTTCAGGCAGGAGTTTCAGGTCTGTAGTTTCAGGGAATGAGTTTTAGGCTGGGTGATACAGGGCAGGAGATTCAGCCCTGGAGTTTAGGAGCAGGGGTTTCAAGGTCATCAGTTGCTGTGCACGAGTTTCAGGTCAGTAGTTTCTGGGCATGTGTTTCAGAGTAGGAGATTTAGGGTCGGGCATTCATGAAGGGAGTTTCAGGGCAGGGTATTCAAGGTAATCAGATTCTGGGCAGGAAGTTAAGGTCAGTAGTTTGAGGGCATGAGGTTCAGGGCTCTAGGTTCAGGGCAGGAATTGCAGGGAAGGAGACGGACGACAGGAGTTTCATGTCGGGAGTATCAGGGCTTGAGTTTCAGAGCAGGGATACAGGGCAGGAGTTTCAGGGCAGGAGATACAGGGCAGGAGTTTCAGGGCAGGTGATTCAGGGAAGTAGTTTCAGGGTCGGAGATTCAATGCAGGAGATTCAGGGCAGGAGTTTGAGGGCAGCAGGATCAGTGCAGGAGATTCAGGGTTGTAGTGTTGGGGCAGGAGATTAAGAGGAGGAGGTTCAGGTCAGGTGATTCAGGGTAGCTGTTTCAGGGCAAGAGATTCAGGGCAGGAGTTTCAGGGTCATCAGTTTCTGGGGAGGAGTTTCAGGTCAGTTGCTTCGGTGCATGAGTTGCAGGGTAGGAGATTCAGGGCCGGAGATTCAGGGCTGGAGTTTCAGGCCAGGGTTTTCAAGCTCAGCAGATTCTGGGCAGGAATTTTAGGTCTATAATTTCAGGGTATGATTTTCAGGTCTTTAGTTTCAGGGCAGTAGTTGCAGGGAAGGAAATTCACGGCAGGAGGTTCATGTCAGGAGTCTCAGGACTTGAGTTCCAATGCAGGAGATTGAGGGCAGGAGTGTTAGGGTAGGAGTTTCAGGGCATCAGTTTCAGTGCCGTTGATTCAGGGCAGTAGTCTCATGGCAGGAGATTGAGGGCAAGAGTTTCATGGCAGGTGATTCAGGGCAGTAGTTTCAGGGCAGGAGAGTCAGGGCAGGATATTCGGAGCTCGAGTCACAGTGCTGTTTATTCAGGGCAGGAGTTTCAGGGAAGGAGATTGAGGGCAGCAGATTCAGTGCAGGCAATTCTGGGCTGTTGTTTCAGGGCAGGAGATTGAGGAGGAGTTTCAGGACAGGTGATTCATGGCAGCTGCTTCAGGGCAAGAGATTCAGGGCAGGAGTTTCAAGTTCATCAGTTTCTGGGGATGTGTTTCAGTTCAGTTGTTTCGGTGCATGAGTTTCAGGGTAGGAGATTCAGGGTCGGAGATTCGGGGCTGGAGTTTCAGGGCAGGATTTAAAGCTCATCAGTTTCTGGGTAGGAGTTTCAGGCTAGGATATTCAGGGTATGATATTCACTGCCGGAGATTCAGGGTTGGAGTTTCAGGGCAGGGGTTTCAAGGTCATCGGTTTCGGGGCAGGAGTTTCAGGGCATGAGCTTCACAGAAGGAGTTTCAGGGCGGGAATTCAAATCAATTATTTTGGGGCATGAGTTTCAGGGTAGGAGATTCAGGGTTGGCGTTTCAGGGTACTGTTTTCAAGGTCATCAGGTTGTTAGCAGGAATTTTTGCTCAGTAGTTTCAGGGCATGAATTTCAGGGCTATAGTTTCAGGGCAGGAGTTTCATGTCAGGTGTCCCAGGGCATGAGTTTCAGAGAAGGAGTTTCAGGGCGGGAATTCAGGTGAATTGTTTCGTGGCATGAGTTTCAGGGTAGGAGATTCAGGGCCAGAGATTTAGGGCTGGAGTTTCAGTGCAGGAATTTCATTGTCATCAGTTTCTCGGCAGCAGGATCAGATCAGTAGTTTCAGGGAAGGAGTTTCAGGGAAGGAGATTCAGGGTATGATATTCAGAGCCGGAGATTAGGGTTGGAGTTTCAGGGCAGGGGTTTGAAGGTCATCGGTTTCGGGGCAGGAGTTGCATGTCTGTAGTTTGAGGACATGAGTTTCAGGGAAGGAGTTTCAGGGAAGGTGTTTCAGGGCGCGAATTCAGGTCAAGTGTTTCAGGGCAGCTGTTTCAGGGCAAGAGATTCAGGGCAGGAGTTTCAGGTTCATCAGTTTCTGGGGAGGAGTTTCAGGTCAGTTGTTTCGGTACATGAGTTTCAGGGTAGGAGATTCAGGGCTGGAGATTCAGGGATGGAGTTTCAAGGCAGGGTTTTCAAGCTCATCAGATTATGGGCAGGAATATTAGGACTGTAATTTCAGGGTATGATTTTCAGGGCTTTAGGTTCAGGGCAGGAGATTCAGGGCAGGAGTTGCAGGGAAGGAAATACACGGCAGGAGGTTCATGTCAGGAGTCTCGGGGCTTGAGTTCCAGTGCAGGAGATTCAGGGCAGGAGTGTTAGGGTAGGAGTTTCAGGGCATCAGTTTCAGTGCCGTTGATTCAGGGCAATAGTCTCATGGCAGGAGATTCAGGGCAGGAGTTTCATGGCAGGTGATTCAGGGCAGTAGTTTCAGGGCAGGAGAGTCAGGGCAGGATATTCAGAGCTCGAGTCACAGTGCTGTTGATTCAGGGAAGGAGTTTCAGGGAAGGAGATTCACGGCAGGGGATTCGTGGCAGCAGTTCAAGGCATGTGTTCCAGGGCAGGTGATTCATTGTAGGAGTTTCAGGGCAGGAGTTTGAGGGCAGCACATTCAGTGCATTCAATTCTGGGCTGTTGTTTCAGGGCAGGAGATTGAGAGGAGGAGTTTCAGGTCAGGTGATTCAGGGCAGCTGTTTCAGGGCCAGAGATTCAGGGCAGGTGTTTCATGTTCATCAGTTTCTGGGGATGAGTTTCAGTTCAGTTGTTTCGGTGCATGAGTTTCAGGGTAGGAGATTCAGGGTCGGAGATTCAAGGCTGGAGTTTCAGGGCAGGATTTCAAGGTCATCAGTTTCTGGGTAGGAGTTTCAGGGTATGATATTCACGGCCGGAGATTCAGGGTTGGAGTTTCAGGGCAGGGGTTTCAAGGTCATCGGTTTCGAGGCAGGAGTTTCAGGGCATGAGTTTCACGGAAGAAGTTTCAGGGTGGGAATTCAAGTCAATTGTTTCGGGGCATGAGTTTCAGGGTAGGAGATTCAGGGCAGGAGATTCAGGGCTGGAGTTTCAGGGTAGTGTTTTCAAGTTCATCAGGTTCTGGGCAGCAGTTTCAGATCAGTAGTTTCAGGGCATTAGGTTTAGGTTGAGAGTATGCGGGCAGTGGGCAAATCAGCCCTCTTGTGCTTTTTGATCTCCTCGAGATTCAATTTCACGCAACCCTGGCACTGTGATCTGGCCTACGCCTTCATTAACCAGGTCCAACACTTGCCTTTCTTGGATCTTGCCCCTCCTGACAAAGGTAATCGGGTTTGAGGGGGTGTGGCCAGGGTTAGTCGGGGTGTGCCTAGGGTTTGTGGGGGTGTGGCATGATAATCGGGATATGCCGAGTGTTTGTGGGGGTGTGTGCCCCCTTGGACTTTAGGATTAGGTTTGAGTGTTGGGCTGGTGGATAGGGTTAGGGTTAGGGTTAGGGTTATATCGCTGTGTTATCACGCACCGCCCATAGTTTCTCTAAAAACGCTGCGTTTTCGCGCACCTCTCATACTTTCTCCTATATCTCCGTGTTTTCACGCACCTCCCATAGCTTCCCCTATATCGCTGTGATTTTGCACACCTCTCATACCTTCCCCAATATGGCTGTGTTGTCATGTACCTCTCATAGATTCCCCATATCGCCATGTTTTCGAGCACCTCTCATACCTTCTCCTATATCGCCGTGTTTTCCCGAACCTCCCATACCTTCCCCTTTATTGCTGTGTTATCGTGCACCGCCCTTAGTTTCTCCAATAACGCTATGTTTTCACGCACTTCTCATACCTGCCCCAATATGGCTGTATTTTCGCGCAGCTCTCATACCTTCCCCTGTGTTGCGGTGTTTTCGCACACCTCCCATATCTTCCCCTATATTGCTGTGTTTTCCCGCACTTCCCTTAGCTTCCCCAATATCATTGTGTTTTCGCGCACCTCGCATACTTTCCCCTGTATCGCTGTGTTTTTGTGCACCTCTTATAACTTCCCTTATATCGTCTCTTTTTCATGCACCTCTCACAACTTCCCCTATATAGCTGTGTTTTTGCTCACCTCTCATACCTTCCCCAATATGGCTGTGTTTTCGCGCAGCTCTCATACCTTCCCCTGTATTGCGTTTTTTCGCACACCTCCCATATCTTCCCCTATATCGCTGTGTTTTCGTGCACCTCTCATAGCTTCCCCTTTATCGGTGTGTTGTCCCGCACCTCCCATAGCTTCCCCAATGTCATTGTGTTTTCGCGCACCTCTCATAGCATCCCACAAATCGCTGTGTTTTCACGCACCACTCACAGCTTCCCCTATATTGTTACGTTTTTGGGCACCTCCCATCATTTCCCCTATATCGCCGTGTTTTCACACACCTCCGATAGCTTCCCCTATATCATTGTGTTTTCGGGCACCTCTCATACATTCTCCTATATCGCCGTGTTTTCGCGCACCTCGCATAGCTTCCCATACATCGCTGTATTGTCGCTTTGCTCTCATAACTTCTGCTATATCACCTTGTCTTCGTGCACCTCCCATAGCTTCCACTAGATCGCTGTTTACGCGCACATCTCATAGCTTCCCCTAAATTGCTTTTCTTCGCGCACCTCTCATACCTTCCCCTAAATCGCTGTGTTTTCTCGCACCTCTCATAGATTCCCCATATCGCCGTGTTTTCGCACACCTCTCATACCTTCCCCCATATCACTGTGTTTTCACGCACCTCCCATACCTTCCCCTATATGGCTGTGTTATCGCGCACCGCCCATAGTTTCTCCAATAACGCTGTGTTTTTGCGCACTTCTCATACCTGCCCCAATATGGCTGTGTTTTCGCGCAGCTTTCATACATTCCCCTGTGTTGCGGTGTTTTCGCACACCTCCCATATCTTCCCCTATATCGCTGTGTTTTCGTGCACCTCTCGTAGCTTCCCCAGTATCATTGTGTTTTCGTGCACCTCTCATAGCATCCGCCAAATTGCTGTGCTTTTGCGCACCACTCATAGCTTCCCCTATATTGCTGTGTGTTCGCACACCTCCCATATCTTCCCCTATATCGCTGTGTTCTTGCGCACCTCTCATACCTTCCCCAATATGGCTGTGTTTTCGCGCAGCTCTCATACCTTCCCTTGTATTGCGGTGTTTTCGCACACCTTCCATATCTTCCCCTATATCGCTCTGTTTTCGTGCACCTCTCATAGCTTTCCCTATATCGCTGTGTTTTCCTGCACCTCCCATAGCTTCCCCAATATTATTGTGTTTTCGCGCACCTCTCATAGCATCCCCCAAATCGCTGTGTTTTAGCGCACCACTCATAGCTTCCCCTATATCGTTGCGTTTTTGGGCATCTCTCATCATTTCCCCTGTATCGCCGTGTTTTCACACACCTCCGATAGCTTCCCCTATATCATTGTGTTTTTGGGCACCTCTCATACATTCTCCTACATTGCTGTGTTTTTGCGCACCGCACATAGCTTCCCGTATATCGCTGTATTGTCGCTTCCCTCTCATAACATCCCCTATATCGCTGTGTTTTCGCGCACAACTCATAGCTTCCCATATATTGCTGTGTGTTCGCACACCTCCCATAGCTTCCCCTATATCGCTGTGTTTTTGCGCACCTCTCATACCTTCCACAATATGGCTGTGTTCTCACGCACCTCTCATAACTTCCCCTGTATCGCCCTGTTTTCACGCAGCTCCCATAGCTTCCCATATATCGCAGTGTTTTCGCGCACCTCGCAGAGCTTCCCCAACGTCACTGTGTTTTTGCGCACCTCTCATTCCTTCTCCTATATCGTCGTGTTTTCACGCACCTCCCATAGCTTCCCCTGTATCGCTGTGTTTTCTTGCACCTCCCATACTTTTCCCTATATCACTCGGTTCTCGTGCACATCCCATAGCTTCCCATATATTGCTGTGTTTATGCGCAGCTCTCATACATCTCCCTATATCTCTGTGTTTTCGTGCACCTCTCATACATTCCACTATATGGCTGTGTTTTTGCGCAGCTCTAATACTTTCCCCTTTTTAGCTGAGTTTCCGTTCATCTCTCATACCTTCTCCTACATTGCTGTGTTTTCGCGCACCTCTCATACCTTCCACTACATGGCTGTGTTTTCGCGCAGCTCTCATGCCTTCTCCTTTTTAGCTGAGTTTTCGCTCATCTCTCATAACTTCTCCTATATCGCTCTGTTTTTGTGCACCTCGCATAGCTTCCCATATATAGATGTGTTTTCGCTCATCTCTCATACCATCTCCTATATCGCTGTGTTTTTGGGCACCTCCCATAGCTTCTCCATATCGGTGTATTGATGCACCTATCATACCTTCCCCTATATCACTGTGTTTTCACGCACCTCTCATATTGTTCCCTATATCACTGCGTTTTCGGGCACCTCTCATCAGTCCCCCTCTATCGCCGTGTTTTCACACACCTCTGATAGCTTCCCCTATATCATTGTGTGTTCGGGCACCTCTCATACATTCTCCTAAGTCACCGTGTTTTTGCGCACCTCGCATAGCTTGCCATATATCGCTGTATTGTCGCTTCCCTCTCTTAACTTCCCCTATATCGCCGTGTCTTCGCGCACCTCCCATAGCTTCCACTAGATCGCTGTTTTCGCGCACATCTCATAGCTTCCCCTAAATTGCTGTGTTTTCGCATACCTCTCATATCTTCCCCGATATTGCTGTGTTTTCGCGCACTTCTCATACCTGCCCCAATATGGCTGTGTTTTTGTGCAGCTCTCATACCTTCCCCTATATCACTGTGTTTTCCCGCACCTCCCATAGCTTCCCCAATATCATTGTGTTTTCGCGCACCCCTCATAGTTTGCCCTATAACGCTGTGTTTTTGCGCACCTCTCATAACTTCCCCTATATCGCTCTGTGTTCGCACACCTCCCATAGCTTCCCCTATATCGCTGTGTTTTTGCGCACCTCTCATACTTTCCCCAATATGGCTGTGTTCTCGCACACCACTCATAACCTCCCCTGTGTCTCCCTGTTTTCACGCACCTCCCATAGCTTCCCAGATATTGCAGTGTTTTCGCGCACATCTCTTAGCCTCCCCTAAATTGCTTTGTATCGCACACCTCTCATACCTTCCCCTAAATTGCTGTGTTTTCTTGCACCTCTCATAGATTCCCCATATCGCCGTGTTTTCGTGCACCTCTCATAACTTCCCCCATATCACCGTGTTTTCGCGCACCTCCCCTATATGGCTGTGTTATCGCGAACCGCCCATAGTTTCTTCAATAACGTTGTGTTTTCGCGCACCTCCCATAGCTTCCCCAATATCATTGTGTTTTTGCGCACCTCTCAGAGCATCCCCCAAATCACTGTGTTTTCATGCACCACTCATAGCTTCCCCTTTATCGGTGTGTTTTCGCGCAGCTCTCATCGGTTCCCCAGTATCGCGGTGTTTTAACACACCTCCCATATCTTCCCCTATATCGCTGTGTTTCCGTGCACCTCTCATAGCTTCCCCTATATCGCTGTGTTTTCACGCACCACTCATACATTCCACTACATCGCTGTGTTTTTGCGCACCTCTCATACCTGCCTCTATATCACCGTGTTTTCGCAGATCTCTCATAGCTTCCCCTATATCGCTGTGTTTTCGTACAACTCTCATACCTTCCCCTATATAGCTGTGTTCCCTGCACCTCCCATAGCTTCCCAGTTTTCGCCGTGTTATCACGCACTTCTCATATCTTCCCATATATTGCGATGTTTTCACGCACCTCTCATAACTTCCCCCAAATCGCTATGTTTTCGTGCACCTCTCATAGCTTCCCCTATATAGCTGTGTTTTTGCACACCTCTCATACCTTCCGCTGTGTCGCCATTTTTTCGTGCAGCTCTCATACGTTCTGCTACATCGCTGTGTTTTCGCGCACCTCTCATAGCTTCCATTATATCGATGTTTTTTCGCGCACCTCGCATAGTTTCCCCTACATCGCTGTGTTTTCGCGTACCTCTCATAGCTTCCATTATATTGCCGTGTTTTCGCGCACCTCACATAGCTTCCCCTACATCGCTGTGTATTCGCGCACCTCTCATACATTCTCCTATATCGCTCTGTTTTCATGCACCTCCCATAGATTCCCCATATCGCTGTTTTTGCGCACCTCTCATACCTTCCCCTATATCGCCATCTTTTCACGCACATCATATAGCTTCCCATATATCGCTGTGTTTTCGCGTACTCCTGATAGCTTCCCCAATATGGCTGTGTGTTTTCGCACCTCCCATAGCATCCCCTATATTGTTGTGTTTTTGCTCACCTATCATAGTTTTGCCTAATTCGCCGTATTTTCGCACACCTCTCATACCTCCCTGTTTTTAGCTGAGATTTCACTCATCTCTCATACCTTCTCGTATATCACCGTGTTTTCGTGCACCTCCTATAGCTTCCTACTTTTCGCTGTGCTTTCACGCACCAGACATACCTACCCCTATATCACTGTTTTCAAGCACCTCTCATACTGTTCCCTGTATCGCTGAGTTTTCGCTCCCCTCTCATACCTTCCCCTTTTTCGCTGTGTTTTTGTGCCCCTTCCATAGCTTCCCCTCTGTCACTGTGTTTTCATGCACCTCTCATACCTTCCCCTATATCGCCGTGTTTTCGCGCACCTCCTATAGCTTCCCCAAGAGCTCTGTGTTTTCGCGCACCTCTCATATGTTCCCCTATATCATCCTGTTTTTGTGCACCTCTGATACATTCTCCTATATCGCCGTGTTTTCACACACCTCCCATGGCTTCCCCTATATCGCTGTGTTTTCTCGCACCTCTTATAGCTTCCCCTATATCGCTCTGTTTTCACACACCTCCCATAGCTTCTCATATATAGTTGTATTTTCCTATCATAACTTCCCCTATCTCGCCGTTTTTTTCGCGCACCTCCTAGAGCTGCCCCTATATCATTGTGTTTTTGTGCACCTCTCATAGCTTCCCCTACATCGCTGTGTCGTCGCGCACTTCAAATACACTCCCCTATATCGTTGTGTTTTCGTTCACCTCTCATACCATCCCCTATACAGCCGTGTCTTCGCGCACGTCCCATAGCTTCCACTGGATCTCTGTTTTTGCGCACATCTCATGGCTTCTCCTAAATTGCTTTGTTTTTGCACACCTTCCCCTAAATCGTTGTGTTCTCACGCACCTCTCATACCTTCTCCTATATCGCCGCATTTTCCACACCTCCCATAGCTTCCCCTATATCTCTATGTTTTCGCGCACCTCTCATACCTTCCAGTATATGGCTGTGTTTTCGCGCACCTCTCATACCTTCCCCTTTTTAGCTGAGTTTTCGCTCATCTCTCATACCTTCTCCTATATTGCTGCATTTTCGTACACCTCCTATAGCTTCCCCTATATCGATGTGTTTTCACTCATCTCTCATACCATCTCCTATATCGCTGTGTTTTCGTGCACCTCCCATAGCTTCCCCATATTGGTGTATTGATGCACCTGTCATACCTTCCCCTATATCACTGTGTTTTCACGCACCGCTTATACTGTTCCCTATATCGCTGCGTTTTCGGGCACCTCTCATCAGTTCCCGTGTATCACCGTGTTTTCACACACTTCCGATAGCTTCCACTATATCATTGCGTTTTCGGGCACCTCTCATACATTCTCCTATATCGCTGTGTGTTCGCGCACTCGCATAGCTTCCCATATATCGCTGTATTGTCGCTTCCCTCTCATAACTTCCCCTATATCGCCGTGTATTCGCGCACCTCCCATAGCATCCACTAGATCGCTGTTTCCGCGCACATCTCATAGCTTTCCCTAAGTTGCTTTGTTTCGTGCACCTCTCATATCTTCCCCTAAATTGTTGTGTTTTCTCGCACCTCTCATAGTTTCCCCATATCACCATGTTTTCGCGCACCTCCCATACCTTCCCCTATATGGCTGTGTTTTCGCGCACCGCCCATAGTTTCTCCGATAACGCTGTGTTTTTGCGCACTTCTCATACCTGCCCCAATATGGCTATGTTTTCGTGCAGCTCTCATACCTTCCCCTGTATTGCGGTGTTTTCGCACACCTCCCATATCTTCCCCTATATCGCTGTGTTTTCGTGCACCTCTCATAGCTTCCCCTATATCGCTGTGTTTTCCCCCACTTCCCATGGCTTCCCCAATATCATTGTGTTTTCGCGCACCTCCCATATCTTCCCCCAAATCGCTGTGTTTTCGCGCACCACTCATAGCTTCCCCTACATCGCTGTGTTTTCACGCACCTCTCATAGCTTCCCCAATATCGCTGTGTGATCGCACACCACCCATACCTTCCCCTATATCGCTGTGTTTTTGCGCAACTCTCATACCTTCCCCAATATGGCTGTGTTTTCGCGCAGCTCTCATACCTTCCCCTGTATTGCGGTTTTTTCGCACACTTCCCATATCTTCCCCTATATCGCTGTGTTTTTGTGCACCTCTCATAGCTTCCCCTTTATCGCTGTGTTGTCCCGCACCTCCCATAGCTTCCCCAATGTCATTGTGTTTTCGCGCACCTCTCATAGCATCCCCCAAATCGCTGTGTTTTCACGCACCACTCATAGCCTCCTCTCTATCGTTGCGTTTTTGGGCACCTCCCATCAATTCCCTTATATCGCCTTGTTTTCACACACCTCCGATAGCTTCCCCTATATCATTGTGTTTTCGGGCACCTCTCATACATTCTCCTATATCGCCGTGTTTTCGCGCATCTCGCATAGCTTCCCATATATCGCTGTATTGTCACTTCGCTCTCATAACTTACGCTATATCGCCTTGTCTTCGTGTACCTCCCATAGCTTCCACTAGATCGCTGTTTACGCGCACATCTCATAGCTTCCCCTAAATTGCTTTTTTTCGCGCACCTCTCATACCTGCCCCAATATGGCTTTTTTTTCGCGCAGCTTTCATACCCAATATCGCTGTGTGATCGCACACCACCCATACCTTCCCCTATATCGCTGTGTTTTTGCGCAACTCTCATACCTTCCCCAATATGGCTGTGTTTTCGCGCAGCTCTCATACCTTCCCTTGTATTGCGGTGTTTTCGCACACCTCCCATATCTTCCCCTATATCGCTGTGTTTTCGTGCACCTCTCGTAGCTTCCCCAGTATCATTGTGTTTTCGCGCACCTCTCATAGTATCCCCCAAATTGCTGTGCTTTCGCGCACCACTCATACCTTCCCCTATATGGCTGTGTTTTCGCGCACCGCCCATAGTTTCTCCGATAACGCTGTGTTTTTGCGCACTTCTCATACCTGCCCCAATATGGCTATGTTTTCGTGCAGCTCTCATACCTTCCCCTGTATTGCGGTGTTTTCGCACACCTCCCATATCTTCCCCTATATCGCTGTGTTTTCGTGCACCTCTCATAGCTTCCCCTATATCGCTGTGTTTTCCCCCACTTCCCATGGCTTCCCCAATATCATTGTGTTTTCGCGCACCTCTCACAGCATCCCCCAAATCGCTGTGTTTTCGCGCACCACTCATAGCTTCCCCTACATCGCTGTGTTTTCACGCACCTCTCATAGCTTCCCCAATATCGCTGTGTGATCGCACACCTCCCATACCTTCCCCTATATCGCTGTGTTTTTGCGCACCTCTCATACCTTCCCCAATATGGCTGTGTTTTCGCGCAGCTCTCATACCTTCCCCTGTATTGCGGTTTTTTCGCACACTTCCCATATCTTCCCCTATATCGCTGTGTTTTTGTGCACCTCTCATAGCTTCCCCTTTATCGCTGTGTTGTCCCGCACCTCCCATAGCTTCCCCAATGTCATTGTGTTTTCGCGCACCTCTCATAGCATCCCCCAAATCGCTGTGTTTTCACGCACCACTCATAGCTTCCCCTATATCGTTGCGTTTTTGGGCACCTCCCATCAATTCCCCTATATCGCCTTGTTTTCACACACCTCCGATAGCTTCCCCTATATCATTGTGTTTTCGGGCACCTCTCATACATTCTCCTATATCGCCGTGTTTTCGCGCACCTCGCATAGCTTCCCGTATATCGCTGTATTGTCACTTCGCTCTCATAACTTACGCTATATCGCCTTGTCTTCGTGCACCTCCCATAGCTTCCACTAGATCGCTGTTTACGCGCACATCTCATAGCTTCCCCTAAATTGCTTTTTTTCGCGCACCTCTCATACCTGCCCCAATATGGCTTTTTTTTCGCGCAGCTTTCATACCTTCCCCTGTGTTGCGGTGTTTTCGCACACCTCCCATATCTTCCCCTATATCGCTGTGTTTTCGTGCACCTCTCGTAGCTTCCCCAGTATCATTGTGTTTTCGCGCACCTCTCATAGTATCCCCCAAATTGCTGTGCATTCGCGCACCACTCATAGCTTCCCCTATATTGCTGTGTGTTCGCACACCTCCCATATCTCTCCCTATATTGCTGTGTTCTTGCGCACCTCTCATACCTTCCCCAATATGGCTGTGTTTTCGCGCAGCTCTCATACCTTCCCTTGTATTGCGGTGTTTTCGCACACCTCCCATATCTTCCCCTATATCACTGTGTTTTCGTGCACCTCTCGTAGCTTCCCCAGTATCATTGTGTTTTCGCGCACCTCTCATAGTATCCCCCAAATTGCTGTGCTTTCGCGCACCACTCATAGCTTCCCCTATATTGCTGTGTGTTCGCACACCTCCCATATCTCTCCCTATATCGCTGTGTTCTTGCGCACCTCTCATACCTTCCCCAATATGGCTGTGTTTTCGCGCAGCTCTCATACCTTCCCTTGTATTGCGGTGTTTTCGCACACCTCCCATATCTTCCCCTATATCGCTGTGTTTTTGTGCAGCTCTCATAGCTTTCCCTATATCGCTGTGTTTTCCTGCACCTCCCATAGCTTCCCCAATATCATTGTTTTTTCGCGCACCTCTCATAACTTCCCCTATATAGCTGTGTTTTCGCGCACCTCTCATACATTCCTCTATAGCGCTGTGTTTCTGCGCACCTCCCATACCTTCCCCAATATGGCTGTGTTCTCGCGCACTTCTAGTAACTTCCCCTGTATCGCGCTGTTTTCACGCACCTCCCATAGCTTCCAATATATTACGATGCTTCCGCACACCTCTCATAGCATTCCCCAAATCACTGTGTTTTCGTGCAACTCTGATAGCTTCCGTTATATCGACGTTTTCTTGCGCACCTCGTATAGTTTCCACTACATCGCTCTGTTTTCGCGTACCTCTCATAGCTTCCATTATATCGCCGTGTTTTCGCGCACCTGGCATAGCTTCCCCTACATCGCTGTGTTTTTGTGCATCTCTCATACATTCTCCTATATCGTCGTGTTTTTGTGCACCTCCTATAGCTTCCTCATTTCGATATGCTTTCACATACCACACATACCTACCCCTATATCGTTGTGTTTTCAAGCACCTCTCACACTGTTCCCTGTATCGCTGCGTTTTCGGGCACCTCTCATCGCTTCGCCTATATCGCCGTATTTTCGCGCACCTCCCATAGCTTCCCCTATGTCGTTGTGTATTTTGCCCACCTCTCACACCTTCCACTATATCAATGTGTTTTGCAGACCTCTCATAGCTTCCCCTATATCGTTGTGTTTTCACGCACCTCTCATACCTTCCAATATATTGATTTATTTTCACACACCTCTCATACCTTCCCCTATATTGCTGTTTTTCCCGCACCTCCCATAGCTTCCTATTTTTCGCCGTGTTATCGCGCACTTCTCATAGCTTCCCATATATTGCGATGTTTTCACGCACCTCTCATAACTTCCCCCTAATAGCTGCGTTTTCGCGCACCTCTCATATCTTCCCCTACATTGCTGCGTTTTTGCGCACCTCACAGACCTTTCCCTATGTTGTTGTGTTTTCGTGCACCTCTCATACCTTGCACTGTATCAATGTGTTTTCACAGCCTCTCATACTGTCCTCTATATCGCTGCATTTTCATTCCCCTCTCATCGCTTCCCCTATATCAATGTGTTTTCAAGCACCTCTCATACCTTCACGTATATCGCCTTGTGTTTGCGCACCTCCCATTGTTTCCCCTATATCACTCTGTTTTCGAGCACCTCTCATCCCTTCCACTATATTGATGTGTTTTCGCACACCTCTCATAACTTTCCCTATATCGCTGTTTTTCCTGCACCTCCCATAGCTTCACATTTTTCGCTGTGTTATCGCGCACTTCTCATAGCTTCCCATATATTGCAATGTTTTCACGCACCTCTCATATCTTCCCCCAAATCGCTATGTTTTCGTGCACCTCTCATACCTTCCCCTATGTCGCTCTGTTCTCGTGCACCTCCCATAGCTTCCCATATTTCGCTGTGTTTTCGCACACCTCTTATACCTTCCGCTATATCGCTGTGTTTTCGCGCACCTCTCGTATCGTCCCCTACATTGCTGCGTTTTTGCGCGCCTCGCATACCTTCCCCTATGTTGTTGTGTTTTCGTGCACCTCTCATACCTTCCCTTATATCACTGTGTTTTTGTGCACCTCTCATACCTTCCACTATATCGATGTGTTTTCACGCACCTCTCGTAGCTTGCCCTGTATCGATGTGTTTTCGCGCACCTCTCATACCTGCCTCTATATCACCGTGTTTTAGCAGACCTCTCATAGCTTCCCATATATCATTGTGTTTTCACGCACCTCTCATACCTACTACTGTATCGATGTGTTTTCGCGCACCTCCCATAGCTTCCCCCATATCACTGTGTTTTCACGCACCTCTCATACCGTCCTCTATATCGCTGCATTTTCATGCACCTCTCATCGCTTCCCCTATATCGATGCGTTTTCAAGCACCTCTCATACCTTCAGGTATATCGCTGTGTTTTCGCGCACCTCTCATACCTTCCTCTATATCGGCGGGTTTTCGCGCACCTCCCATAGCTCCCTATATATTACTGTGTTTTCAAGCTCCTCGCATACCTACCCCTATATCACTGTGTTTCCTCGCACGTCCTATACCTTCCCATATATTGCTGAGTTTATTGCACATCCCACAGCTTCCCCTGTATTGCTGTGTTTTCGCACACCTCCCATAGCTTTCCCTATATCGCTGTGTTTTTGCGCACGTCTCAGAGCTTCCGCTAGATTGCCATGTTTCCGCGCACCTCCTGTACCTTCCCATTATCGCTGTGTTTTCGCACACCTCCCATAGCTTCCCCAATATCGCTCTGTTTTCGGACACCTCTTATACCTTCCCCTGTATCACTGTGTTTTTGCTCTCGTCTCATAGCTTCCCCCATATCACCGTGTTTTCGCGCACCTCTCATAGCTTCCCCTATATCGCTGTGTTTTCACGCACCTCTCATACCTTCTCCTATATCGCCGCGTTTTCACACACCTCACATAGCTTCCCCTATATCGCTGTGTTTTCGCACAACTCGCATACCTTCCCCTATATCGTTGTGTTCTTGCGCACCTCTGTTAGCTTCCCCTGTATCGATGTGTTTTTGCGCTCCTCTCATACATGCCCCTATATCGCTGTGTTTTCGCAGACCTCTCATAGCTTCCCCTATATCGCTGTGTTTTCGCTTACCTCGCGTACCTTCCCCTATATCATTGTGTTTTCGCGCACCTCTGATACCTACCACTGTATCGATGTGTTTTCGCGCACCTCTAAAACCTTCCACTATATCGCTATGTTATCAAGCAGCTTTCATAACTTCCACTATATTGCTGTGTTTTCGCATACCTCCCATAGCATCCCATATATCACTGTGTTTTCGCACACCTCTTGTATCTTCCGCTATATCGCTGTGTTTTCGCGCACCTCTCGTATCTTCCCCTACATCGCTGCATTTTTGCGCAGCTCTCATACCATCCCCTATTTCACCATGTTTTCATGCGCCTCCCATAGCTTCCTAATTATCGCTGTGTTTTCCTATGCCTATCATACCTTCCCCTATATGACTGTGTTTTCTTGCACCTCCCATAGCTTCCCGTATACCGCTGTGTTTTTGCGCACCACTCATACCTTGCACTACATCGCTGTGTTTTCACACACCTCCCACAGCTTCCCATTTTTCGCCATGTTTTCACGCACCTCTCATAGCTTCCCGTATATTGCGATAATTTCGCGCATCTATTATAGTTAACCCCAAATCTCTGTGTTTTTGCGCTTCCTCTCATACCTTCCCCTATATCGACGTGTCTTCACGCACCTCCAATAGCTTCCCCTATATCGCCGTGTTTTCTCACACCTCTCATACCTTCTCCTTTCTCGCTCTGTTTTCGTGCACCTCCCATAGCTTCCCATATGTCGCTGTGTTTTCGGGCACCTCTCATACCTTCTACTATATTGCCGAGTTTTTGTGCACCTCTGATACGTTACCCTATATCGTTGTGTTTTCACGCACATCTCACACCTTCCCCAATATCGCTGCGTTTTCATGCACCTCCCATAGCTTCCCATTTTTCGCCCTGTTTTCGCACACCTCTCATAGCTTCCCATATATTGCGATGTTTTCGCTCAACTCTCACAGCTTCCCCCATATCGCTGTGTTTTCGCGCACATCTCATGCTGTCCCTTATGTCGCTCTGTTTTCGTGCACCTCCTATAGCTTCCCATATATCGCTGTCTTTTTGCACACCTCTCACACCTTCCACTATATCGCTGTGTTTTCTCGCACCTCTTATAGCTTTGCAAAAAATGGCGATGTTTTCACACACCTCATATGGCTTTCAATAGATCGCTGTGTTTTCACGCACCTCCCATAGCATCCACTATATCGCCATGATTTTGCACACCTCCCATAGCTTCCCCCATATTGCTGTGTTTTCTCGCCCCTCTGATACGTTCCCCTATATCGCTCTGTTGTCGTGCACCTCCCATTGCTTCCCATATATTGCTGTGTTATCGCGCTCCATTCATACCTTCCCCTACATCGCTGTATTTTCGTGCACCTCTCATACCTGTCCCTATATCGCCGTGTTTTCGCAGACCTCTCATAGCTTCCTCTATATCACTGTGTTTTCGCTTACCTCGCGTACCTTCCCCTATATCATTGTTTTCACGCACCTCTGATACCTACCACTGTATCGATGTGTTTTCGCTCACCTCTAAAACCTTCCCCTATATCGCTGTGTTATCAAGCAGCTTTCATAGCTTCCCCTATATTGCTGTGTTTTCGCATACCTCCCATAGCTTCCCCTATATCGCTGTGTTTTCGCTCACCACTCGTATCTTCCCCTACATCGCTGCGTTTTTGCGCAGCTCTCATACCTTCCCGTATTTCACCATGTTTTCACGCAGCTCCCATGGCTTCCTAAATATCGCTGTGTTTTTGCATGCCTATCATACCTTCCCCTAAATAGCTGTGTTTTCTTGCATGTCCCTTAGCTTCCTCTATATCGCTGTGTTTTCGAACAACTCGCATACGTTCCCCTATATCTTTGTGTTTTTGCACACCTCTCTTAGCTTCCCCTATATCGCTGTGTTTTTTCTCACCTCTCATAACTTCCCCAAAATCACTCTGTTTCAGCGCACCTCCCATAGCTCCCCATATATCATTGTGTTTTCATGCACGTCCCATGCCTTCCCATATATGGCTGCGTTTTCTTGCACCTCCCACAGCTTCCCCTGTATTGCTGTGTTTTCACACACCTCCCATAGCTTCCCCTATATCGTTGTGTATTCGCGCATGTCTCAGAGCTTCCCCTATATCGCTGTGTTTTCGCACACCTCCCATACCTTCCCATATATCGCTGTTAACGCTCCCCTCTCATGGCTTCCCCTATATCACCGTGTTTCACCCACCTCTTATAGCTTCCCCTATATCGCTGTGTTTTCGCGCACCTCTCATAGCTTCCCCTATATCGCTGTGTTTTCTCACACCTCTCGTAGCTTCCCCTATATCGATGTGTTTTTGCGCACCTCTCGTACCTTCCCCTATATCGACGTGTCTTCATGCACCTCCCATAGCATCCCCTTTATCGCCGTGTTTTCTCACACCTCTCATACCTTCTCCTTTCTCGCTCTGTTTTCGTGCACCTCCCATAGCTTCCCATATGTCGCTGTGTTTTCAGGCACCTCTCATACCTTCTACTATATCGCTGTGTTTTTGTGCACCTCTGATACGTTGCCCTATATCGTTGTGTTTTCACGCACATCTCACACCTTCCCCAATATCGCTGCGTTTTCATGCACCTCCCATAGCTTCCCATTTTTCGCCCTGTTTTCGCACAACTCTCATAGCTTCCTATATATTGCGATGTTTTCGCTCACCTCTCATAGCTTCCCCCAAATCGCTGTGTTTTCGCGCACATCTCATGCCTTCCCCTATCTCGCTCTGTTTTCATGCACCTCCTATAGCTTCCCATATATCGCTGTCTTTTTGCGCACCTCTCACACCTTCCACTATATCGCTGTGTTTTCTCGCACCTTTCATAGCTTTGCCTATATCACCGTGTTCTCGCACATCTCTCATAACTTCCCCTTTCTAGCTGAGTTTTTACTCATCTCTCATACCTTCCCCTATATTGCCGTGTTTTCATGCACCTCCCAAAGATTTCCCTATACCACTGTGTTTCCGCGCATCTCTCATGCCTTCCCCTATATCACTGTGTTTTCGGTCACCTCTCATAGTTTCCCCTATATTACCGCGTTTTAGCGCACCGTTCATATCTTCCGCTATATCGTTGTGTTATCAATCAGCTCTCATAGCTTCCCCCATATTGCTCTGTTTTCTCTCACATCCCATAGCTTCCCTTATGTAACTGTGCTCTCCTGCACCTCTCCTCACTTCCCCTATATTGCCCTGTTTTCACGGACCTCCCATAGCTTCCCATTTTTCGCCCTGTTTTCGCACACCTCTCGTAGCTTCCCATATATTGCGATGTTTTCACTCACCTCTCATAGCTTCCCCCAAATCGCTGTGTTTTCGCGCACATCTCATGCCTTCCGCTATCTCGCTCTGTTTTCATGCACCTCCTATAGCTTCCCATATATCGCTGTCTTTTTGCGCACCTCTCACACCTTCCACTATATCGCTGTGTTTTCTCGCACCTTTCATAGCTTTGCCTATATCGCCGTGTTCTCGCACATCTCTCATACCTTCCCCTTTCTAGCTGAGTTTTCGCTCATCTCTCATACCTTCCCCTATATTGCCGTGTTTTCATGCACCTCCCAAAGATTTCCCTGTACCAATGTGTTTCCACGCACCTCTCATACCTTCCCCTATATCGCTGTGTTTTTGAAGACCTCTCATACCTTCCCCTATATCACTGTATTTTCGCGCCCCTCTCATACCTTTCCCAATATCGCTGTGTTTTCACTCACTTCCCATATCTTCCCCTATATCGCTGTGTTATCAAGCAGCTTTCATAGCTTCCCCTATATTGCTGTGTTTTCGCATACCTCCCATAGCTTCCACTATATCGCTGTTTTCGCACACCTCTCATAGCTTGCCATATATGGCGATGTTTTCACACACCGCTCATGGCTTCCCCTAGCTCGCTGTGTTTTCACACACCTCACATAGCGTCCCCTATATCGCTCTGTTGTCGTGCACCTCCCCTGGTTTCCAATATATTGCTGTGTTTTCGCACACCACTCATACCTTCCCCAATATCGCAGTGTTTTCGCAGACCTCTCATACGTTCCCCTATATTGCTGTGTTTTAGCGCCCATCTTGTATCTTCCCCGTATGGCTGTGTTTTCATGCACCCACCATAATTTTTCGTACATCACTGTGCTCTCGTGAACCTCCAATCACTTCCCCTATATCGCTCTGCTTTCACACACCTCCCATAGCTTCCCCTACATCGCTGTGTTTTTGCGCACCTCTCATACCTTCCCCTATATCACCGTGTTTTTGCAGACCTCATATACCTTATACCTCATATACCTCATATACCTCATATACCATATACCTTCCCCATATTGCTGTGTTTGAGTACACCTCTCATACCTTCCCCTACATCGCTGTATTTTCGCGCCCCTCTCATACCTTCCCCAATATCGCTGTGTTTTCACACACCTCCCACAGCTTCCCATTTTTCGCCATGTTTTCGCGCTCCTCTCATAGCTTCCCGTATATTGTGAAATTTCGCGCATCTATTACAGCTAACCCCAAATCTCTGTGTTTTTGGGCACCTCTCATACCCTCCCCTATATCGACATGTCTTCACGCACCTCCCATAGCTTCCCCTATATCGCCGTGTTTTCTCACACCTCTCATACCTTCTCCTTTCTCGCTCTGTTTTCGTGCAACTCCCATAGCTTCCCATATGTCGCTGTGTTTTTGGGCACCTCTCATACCTTCCACTATATCGCTGTGTTTTCGCACACCTCTCGTAGCTTCCCCATATCGATGTGTTTTTGCGCACCTCTCATACCTTCTCCTTTCTCGCTCTGTTTTCGTGCACCTCCCATAGCTTCCCATATGTCGCTGTGTTTTCGGGCACCTCTCAGACCTTCCACTATATCACTGTGTTTTTGTGCACCTCTGATACGTTACCCTATATCGTTGTGTTTTCACGCACATCTCACACCTTCCCCAATATCGCTGCGTTTTCATGCACATCCCATAGCTTCCCATTTCTCGCCCTGTTTTCGCACACCTCTCATAGCTTCCCATATATTGTGATGTTTTCGCTCACCTCTCATAGCTTCCCCCAAATAGCTGTGTTTTCGCGCGCATCTCATGCCTTCCCCTATCTTGCTCTGTTTTCATGCACCTCCTATAGCTTCCCATATAGCGCTGTCTTTTTGAGCACCTCTCACACCTTCCACTATTTCGCTGTGTTTTCTCGCACCTTTCATAGATTTGCCTATATCGCCATGTTCTCGCACATCTCTCATACCTTCCCCTTTCTAGCTGAGTTTTCGCTCATCTCTCATACCTTCCCCTATATTGCCGTGTTTTCATGCACCTCCCAAAGATTTCCCTATACCACTGTGTTTCCGCGCACCTCTCATACCTTCCCCTATATTGCTGTGTTTTTGCGCACCTCTCATGCCTTCCCCTATATCGCTGTATTTTCGCGCCCCTCTCATACCTTTCCCAATATCGCTGTGTTTTCACTCACTTCCCATACATTCCCCTATATCGCTGTGTTTTCACGCACCTCTCATCCCTTCCCCGATATCACTGTGATTTTGTGCTCCTCCTAAGGCTTCCCCTATATCACTGTGTTTTTGCGCACCTCTCCTACCGTCCCCTATATTGCCGTGTTTTCGCGCACCTCTCAGATTTTCACCTATATGGCTGTGTTTTCACGCACCTCGTATACCTTGCCCTACATCGTTGTGTTTTCGCACACCTCTCATACCTTCCACTATATCGATGATGTTTTCACGCACCTCTCGTAGCTTCCCTGATATCGATGTGTTTTTGCGCACCTCTCATAGCTTCCCCTATATCACTGTGTTTTCGCGTATCTCTCATACCTTCCCCTATATCACTGTGTTTTCGTGCACCTCTCATACGTTCCCCTCTATCGCCATGCTTTCACGCACCTCCCATACCTTCCCGTATATCGCTGTGTTTTTGTGCACCTCTCATACCTTCCCCTATATCGCTGTGTTTTTCTGACTTCTCATAGCTTTGCCTATATCACCGTGTTCTCACGCACCTCTCATACCTTCCCCTTTTTAGCTGAGTTTTAGCTCATCTCTCATACCTCCCCCTATATCGACGTGTTTTCATACACCTTTCATACCTTCACGTATATCGCCGTGTTTTCACACACCTCCCATAGATTCCCCTGTATCACTGTGTATTCGCGCACCTCTCATACATTCCCCTATGTTGTTGTGTTTTCGTGTACCTCTCATACCTTGCACTATATCAATGTGTTTTCAGGCACCTCTCATACCTTCCCCTATATCACTGTGTTTACGCGCATCTCACATACCTACCCCTATATCACTGTTTTCCCGCACCTCTCATAACATCCTCTATATCGCTGCATTTTCATGTACCTCTCATCACCTTGTGTTCACGCACCTCCCATTGTTTCCCCTATATCACTCTGTTTTCGAGCACCTCTCATACCTTCCACTATATTGATGTGTTTTCGTACACCTCTCATACATTCCCCTATATCGACGTGTTTTCACGCACCTTTCATACCTTCACGTATATCGCCGTGTTTTTGCGCACCTCCCATAGATTCCCCTATATCACTGTGTTTTGGCGCACCTCTCATACCTTCCCCTATATCGCAGTGTTTTTCTGACCTCTCCTAGCTTTGCCTATATCTCCGTGTTCTCGCGCACCTCTCATACCTTCCCCTTTTTAGCTGAGTTTTCGCTCATTCCTCATACCTCCCCCTATATCGACGTGTTTTCATATACCTTTCATACCTTCACGTATATCGCCGTGTTTTCACACACCTCCCATAGATTCCCCTATATCACTGTGTAATCGCGCACCTCTCATACCATCCCATATATCGCTGTGTTTTCACTCACTTCCCAGACTTTCCCCTATATCGCTGTGTAATTGCACACCTCTCATAGCTTCCCCTATATCGCTGTGTTTTCTGGCACCTCTCATACCTTCCCCAAAATCGCTCTGTTTTAGCGCACCTCCCATAGCTCTCCATATATCACTGTTTTTTCATGCTCCTCGCATACCTACCCCTATATCACTGTCTTTTCATGCACGATCCATACATTCCCATATATTGCTGAGTTTTCTTGCACCTCCCACAGCTTCCCCTGTATTGCTGTGTTTTCACGCACCTCTCATAGCTTCCCCTATATCGCTGTGTTTTCGCGGACGTCTCAGAGCTTCCCCTATATTGCCATGTTTTTGCACACCTCCCATACCTTCCCGTTATCGCTGTGTTTTTGCACACCTCCCATAGCTTCCCCAATAAGGCTGTGTTTTCGCACACCTCTTATACCTTCCCCTTTATCGCTGAGTTTTCGCACACCTCTCATAGCTTCCCCTATATCGCTGTGTTTTCGTGCACCTCTCATACTTTCCCATATATTGCTGTTAACGCTCCCCTCTCATAGCTTCCCTTATATATAAAATATACATTCCCATATATTGCTGAGTTTTCTTGCACCTCCCACAGCTTCCCCTGTATTGCTGTGTTTTCGCGCACCTCTCACAGCTTCCCCTATATCGCTGTGTTTTCGCGGACGTCTCAGAGCTTCCCCTATATTGCCATGTTTTCGCGCACCTCTCATAGCTTCCCCTATATTGCTGTGTTTTCACGCATCTCTCATACCGTCCCCTATATCACTGCATTTTCGCGCATGTCTCATCACTTCACCTGTATCGACGTGTTTTCAAGCACCTCTCATACCTTCACGTATATCACCTTGTGTTCGCGCACCTCCCATTGCTTCCCCTATATCGCTGTGTTTTCGCACATCTCGCATACCTTCCCCTATATCATTGTGTTTTCGCGAACCTCTCATACCTACCACTGTATCGATGTGTTTTCGCGCACCTCTCATGCCTTCCCCTATATCGCTGTGTTATCAAGCAGCTTTCATAGCTTTCATTGCTGTTTTCGCATACCTCCCATAGCTTCCCCTATGTCGCTGTTTTTTCGCACGTCTCAGAGCTTCCCCTATATTGCCATGTTTTCGCGCATCTCTCACACCTTCCACTATACCGCTGTGTTTTCTCACACCTCTCATAGCTTCACCTATATCGCCGTGTCTTCGTGCACCTCCCAAAGCTTTCCCTATATCAGTGTGCTTTCCTACACCTCTCATACTTTCCCCTATATCGCCGTGCTTTTGCAGTCCTCTCATACCTTGCCCTATATTGCTGTCTTTTAGCGCACCTCTCATACCTTCCCCTATTTCGCTGTATTTTCGCGCTCCTCTCATACCTTCCCCAATATCGCTGTGTTTTCACACACCTCCCACAGCTTCCCATTTCTCGCCATGTTTTCGCGCACCTCTCATAGCTTCCCGTATATTGCGATGATTTCGCGCATCTATTATAGCTAACCCCAAACCGCTGTCTTTTTGCGCACCTCTCATACCTTCCCCTATGTCAACGTGTTTTCACGCACCTCCCATAGCTTTCCCTATATCGCCGTGTTTTCTCACACCTCTCATACCTTCTCCTTTCTTGCTCTGTTTTCGTGCACCTCCCATAGCTTCCCATATGTTGCTGTGTTTTTGGGCACCTCTCATACCTTCCACTATATCGCTGTGTTTTCGCACACCTCTCGTAGCTTCCCCTCTATCGATGTGTTTTTGCGCACCTCTCATAACTTCCTCTATATCGCTGTGTATTCACGCACATACGTAGCTTCCCCTATAACGCTGTGTTTTTGCTCACCTCTCATAGCTTTGCCTATATCGCCGTGTTCTCGCTCATCTCTCATACCTTCCTCTATATCAACGTGTATTCACGCACCTTTCATATCTTCACGTATATTGTCATGTTTTCGCGCGCCTCCCATAGATTCCCCTATATCACTGTGTATTGGTGCACCTCTCATACCTTCCCCTTTTTTGCTGTGTTATTGCGCACCTCTCATAGCTTCCCCTCTGTTGCTGTGTGCTTGTGCACCTCTCATAGGTTCCATATATTGCAATGTTTTCGCACACCTCTCATATCTTCCCATATGTCGCTGTGTTTTCACTCACTTCCCATATATTCCCTTATATCGCTGTATTTTCACGCACCTCTCATATCTTCCCATATGTCGCTGTGTTTTTAATCACTTCCCATATATTCCCCTATATCGCTGTGTTTTCGCGCACCTACCATAGCTTCCCCTATATCGCTGTGTTTTCACTCACTTCCCATACATTCCCCGATATCACTGTGATTTTGCGCTCCTCCCAAGGCTTCCCCTATATCGCAGTCTTTGCGGTCACCTCTCATAGTTTCCCCTATATTACCGCATTTTCGCGCACCGCTCATATCTTCTGCACCTCTCTTCACTTCCCCTATATTGCCCTGTTTTCACGGACCTCCCATAGCTTCCCATTTTTTGCCGTGCTTTTGCACACCTCTCATAGCTTCCCCTATTTCGCCGTCTTTTCACGCACCTCCCATAGCTTCCCATATGTCGCTGTGTTTTTGCGTGCCTATCATACCTTCCCCTATATCAATGTGTTTTTGCGCACCTCTCATACCTTCCCCTATATCACTGTATTGTTGCGCACCTCTCATACCAACCCCTATATTGCTGTGTTGCGCACCTCTCAGAGCTTCCCCTATATGGCTGTGTTTTCACGCACCTCGCTTACCTTGCCCTATATCGTTGTGTTTTCGCACACCTCTCTTAACTTCCACTATATTGATGATGTTTTCACGCACCTCTCGTAGCTTCCCCTATATCGATGTGTTTTCGCGCATCTCTCATAGCTTCCCCAATATGGCTGTGTTTTCGCACACCTCTTATATCTTCCCCCTTTATCGCTGTGTTTTCACACACCTCCCATAGCTTCCCCTATATCGCTGTGTTTTCACGCTCCTCGCATACCTACCCCTATATCACTGTGTTTTCATGGACGTCCCATTCCTTCCCATATATTGCTGAGTTTTCTTCCACCTTCCACAGCTTCCCCTGTATCGCTGTGTTTTCGTGCACCTCTCATACTTTCCCATATATTGCTGTTAACGCTCCCCTCTCATAGCTTCCCCTATATCGCCGTCTTTTCGCGCAGCTGTCATAGCTTCCCCTATATCGTTGTGTTTTCACACTCCTCTCATACATTCCCGTATATCGCTGTGTTTTTGTTCACCTCTCATAGCTTTGACTATAACGCCGTGTTTTCACGCATCTCTCATACATTGCCCTTTTTAGCTGAGTTTTCGCTCATTTCTCATACGTCCCCCTATATCGACGTGTTTTCACACACCTCTCATACCTTCACGTATATCGCACTGTTTTCGCGCACCTCCCATAGCTTCCCCAATATTGCTGTGTTTTCACGCACCTCTCATCCCTTCCCCGATATCACTGTGATTTTGCGCAAATCCCAAGGCTTCACCTATATCACTGTGCTTTCGCTCACCTCCCATAGCTTCCCATTTTTCGCCGTGTTTTCGCACACGTCTTATAGCTTCCCATATATTGCGATGTTTTCGCGCACTACTCATAGATTCGCTGTGTTTTTGTGCACCTCTCATAGCTTGCCCTATATCGCTGTTTTTTCAAGCACCACTCATACCTTCACGTATATCGCTGTGTGTTCACGCACCTCCCATAGCTTCCCCTATATCACTGTGTTTTCGCTCACCTCGCATAGCTTCCCTTCTATCGCTGTGTTCTCAGGCACCTCTCTTAGCTTTTAATATATTGGAATGTTTTCGTGCACCTCTCATTACTTCCACTATATCGCTGTGTTCTCACGCACCCCTCGTAGCTGCCCCTCTATTGATGTGTTTTCGCGCACCTCTCATAACTTTGCCTATATCGCTGAGTTTTCATGAAATAGTGGATGCATTAGTGATAATTTTCAAAACTCGTTAGATTCTGGACTAGTTCCTGAGGATTGGAGTGTGGCTAATGTAACTTAAAAAAGGAGGGAGAGAGAAACCGGGGAATTATAGACCGGTTAGCGTAACGTCGGTGGTGGGGAAACTGCTGGAGTCAGTTATCAAAGATGTGATAACAGCACATTTGGAAAGCGGTGAAATCATCGGACAAAGTCAGCATGGATTTGTGAAAGGAAAATCATGTCTGACGAATCTCATAGAATTTTTTGAGGATATAACTAGTAGAATGGATAGGGGAGAACCAGTGGATGTGGTATATTTGGATTTTCAAAAGGCTTTTGACAAGGTCCCTCACAGGAGATTAGTGTGCAAACTTAAACCACACGGTATTGGGGGTAAGGTTTTGGTGTGGGTGGAGAATTGGTTAGCAGACAGGAAGCAAAGAGTGTGAATAAACGGGACCTTTTCAGAATGGCAGACAGTGACGAGTGGGGTACTGCAAGGCTCAGTGCTGGGACCCCAGTTGTTTACAATATATATTAATGACTTGGATGAGGGAATTAAATGCAGCATCTCCAAGTTTGCGGATGACACGAAGCTGGGCGGCAGTGTTAGCTGTGAGGAGGTTGCTAAGAGGATGCAGGGTTACTTGGATAGGTTGGGTGAGTGGGCAAATTCATGGCAGATAATGTGGATAAATGTGAAGTTATCCACTTTGGTGGCAAAAATAGGAACACAGATTATTATCTGAATGGTGGCCGATTAGGAAAAGGGGAGGTGCAACGAGACCTGGGTGTCATTATACACCAGTCATTGAAAGTGGGCATGCAGGTACAGCAGGCGGTGAAAAAGGCGAATGGTATGCTGGCATTTATAGCGAGAGGATTCGAGTACAGGAGCAGGGAGGTACTACTGCAGTTGCACAAGGCCTTGGTGAGACCACACCTGGAGTATTGTGTGCAGTTTTGGTCCCCTAATCTGAGGAAAGACATCCTTGCCATCGAGGGAGTACAAAGAAGGTTCACCAGATTGATTCCTGGGATGGCAGGACTTTCATATGAAGAAAGACTGGATGAACTGGGCTTGTACTCGTTGGAATTTAGAAGATTGAGGGGGGATCTGATTGAAACGTATAAAATCCTAAAGGGATTGGACAGGCTAGATGCAGGAAGATTGTTCCCGATGTTGTGGAAGTCCAGAACGAGGGGTCACAGTTTGAGGATAAAGGGGAAGCCTTTTAAGACCGAGATTAGGAAAAACTTCTTCACACAGAGAGTGGTGAATCTGTGGAATTCTCTGCCACAGGAAACAGTTGAGGCCAGTTCATTGGCTATACTTAAGAGGGAGTTCGATATGGCCCTTGTGGCTACGGGGATCAGGGGTTATGGAGGGAAGGCTGGTGCAGGGTTCTGAGTTGGATGATCAGCCATGATCATAATAAATGGCGATGCAGGCTCGAAGGGCCGAATGGCCTACTCCTGCACCTATTTTCTATGTTTCTATGTTTCTATGAAACACAGCGATATAGGGGAAGCTATTGGAGGTGCGCAAACACTCAGCGATAAGGGGAAGGTATGGTTGGTGCTTTGCCTGTATCGCCGTGTTCTCATGCACCTCTCATACCTTCACGTGTATCGCCCTGTTTTCGTGCACCTCTCATACCTTCCCCTCTATCACTGTGTTTTCGCGCACCTCTCATCATTTCCCCTATATCGACGTGTTTTCAAGCACCACTCATACCTTCACGTATATCGCCGTGTGTTCACGCTCCTCCCATAGCTTCCCCTATATCACTGTGTTTTCGTGCACCCCTCATACCTTCCCCTATATCGCTGTGTTATTGCGCACCTCTCATAGCTTCCCCTTAATCGCTGTGTTCTCGTGCATCTCTCATAGCTTTCCATATATTGCAATGTTTTCGCGCACCTGTCATAGCTTCCCCCAAATGGCAGTGTTTTCGCGCACCTCACATAGCTTCCCCCATTTCGCCGTGTTTTCGCACACGTCACATAGCTTCCCCTATATTGCCGTGTTTTCACGCACCTCCCATACCTTCTGTTCTATTGCTGTGTTTTCGTGCACCTCTCATAGCTTCCCCCAAATCTCAGTGTTTTAGCGCGCCTCTCATAGCTTTCCCTATATCGCCGTGTTCTCGCACACATCGCATAGCTTCCTCTATATCGTTGTGTTTTTGCGGACCTCTCATACCCTCCCCTCTATCGCTGTGTTTTTGAGCACCTGTAATAGCTTGCCATATATTGAAATTTTTTCACACACCTCTCATAGCTTCCCCCAAATCGCTGTTTTCACTCACCTCTCATAGCTTCCCTTATATCGCCGTGTTTTCGCGCACCTCGCATAGCTTCACCTCCACCAGTATGTTTTCGCACACCTCGCATACCTTCTCCATATATCGCCGTGCTTTCACGCCCCTCCTACAGCTTCCCCTATATTGCTGTGTTTTCTCACACCTCTCATACCTTCCCCTATATCGCGTGTGTTCACGCAACTCCCATAGCTTCCCCTATATTGCTGTGTTTTCTCACACCTCTCATACTTTCCCCTGAATCGCTCTGTTTTTGTGCACCTCCCATACCTTCCCCCAAATGGCAGTGTTTTCGCGCACCTCTCATAGCTTCCCCCATATCGCCGTGTTTTCGCACACCTCGCATAGCTTCCCCTATATCGCCGTGTTTTCACGCACCTCCCATACCTTCCGTTCTATCGCTGTGTTTTCGCGCACCTCTCATAGCTTGCCATATATTGCAATGTTTTCATGCACTTCTGATAGCTTCCCCCAAATCGCGGTGTTTTGGCGCACCTCTCATACCTTCATGTATATCGCCCTGTTTTCGCGCACCTCCCATAGCTTCCCCTATATCACTGTGTTTTCACGCACCTCCCATACATTCCCCTATATCGCTGTGTTTTCATGCACCTCCCATTGTTTCCCCAATATCGCTGTGTTTTCACGCACCTCTCATCCCATCCCCGATGTCACTGTGATTTTGCGAAACTCCCAAGGCTTCCCCTATATCGCTGTGTTTTCGCTCACCTCTCGTAGCTTCCCCTATATCACTGTGTTTTTGCGCACTTCTCATATCTTCCCCTATATTGCTGTGTTATCAAGCAGCTCTCATAGCTTCTCATACATTGCTCTGTTTTCACGCACCTCCCATAGCTTCCCCTATGTCGCTGTGCTCTCGTGCACCTCTCATCACATCCCCTATATCGCCCCGTTTTCACAGACCTCCTATAGCTTCCCATTTATCGCCGTGTTTTCGCGCACCTCTCATAGCTTCCCATATATTGCGATGTTTTCGCGATTCCACCCAAATCGCTGTGTTTTTGCGCACCTCTCTTAGCTTCCCCTATATCGCCGCGTTTTGGCACACCTCGCATATCTTCCCCTACGTTGCTCAGTTTTCGCGCACCTCTCATACCTTCTCCTATTTTGGCTGTGTTTTCACGCACCTCCCATTGCTTCCCCTATATTGCTGTGTTTTCTCACACCTCTCAGACCTTCCCCTATATCGCTGTGTTTTCGTGCAACGCACATAGCTTTGCCTATATCGCTGTGTTTTTGCGCACTTCTCATACCTTTCCATCTTTCGCCGTGTTTTAACGCACCTCCATAGCTTCCCATGTATAGCTGTATTTTCGCGTGCCTGTCACACTATCCACTATATCGCTGTGTTTTCGCACACCTCTGATACCTTCCCCTCTATCGCTATGTTCTTGTGAACCTCTCATAGCTTTCCATATATTGCAGTGTTTTCGCGCACCTCTCATAGCTTCCCATATATTGCGATGTTTTCGCGCACCTCTCATAGATTCCCCCAAATCGCAGTGTTCTCGCGCTCCTCTCATACCTTCCCCTGTATCGCCGTGTTGTCATGCACCTCTTATAACTTCCCCTATATCGCTGTGTTTTTGCGTTCTTGTGATAGCTTTGCCTATATCGCCGTTTTCTCGTGCACCTCTCATACCTTCGCTTTTTTAGCTGAGTTTTCTCTCATCTATCATACATTCCCAGAAATCGACGTGTTTTCACGCACCTCTCATATCTTCACGTATATTGCCCTGTATTCGCGCACCTCCTATAGGTTCTCCTATATCACTGTGTTTTCACGCACCTCTCATAACTTTCTCTATATCGCCATGTTTTCGCGTTCCTCTCGTATTTTCCACTATAACGCTGTGTTATCAAGCAGCTCTCATAACTTCCCCTATATTGGTCTGTTTTCACACACCTCTCATAGCTTCCCATAAGTAGCTGTGCTCTCGTGCACCTCTCATCACTTCCGCTGTATCGCACTGTTTTCATGGACCTCCATAGCTTCCCATTTCTCGCCACGTTTTCGCGCACCTCTCAGAGCTTCCCAAATATTGCGATGTTTTCGCGCCCCTCTCATATATTCCCCCAAATCGCTGTGTTTTTGTGCACCTCCCATAGCTTCCCCATATCACCGTGCTCTTGCACATCTCGCATAGCTTCCTCTACATTGCTGTTTTCGCGCATCTCTCATATCTTCTCCTATATCGCTGTGCTTTCACGCACCTCCCATAGCTTCCCATATATTGCTGTGTTTTCTCATACTTTCCCCTTTCTCGCTCTGTTTTCGAGCACCTCTCATACCTTCCACTATATCGCTGAGTTTTCACGCACCTCTCGTAGCTTCCCCTCTACTGATGTGTTTTCGTGCACATCTCATAACTTCCCCTATATCGCTGTGTTTTCGTACACCTCGCATAGCTTCCCCTATATTGCTGTGTTTTTGCTCATCTCTCACAGCATTGCCTATATCGCCTTGTTCTCGCGCACCTCTCATAACTTCCACTTTTTAGCTGAGTTTTTGCTCATCTCTCATACCTTCTCCTATATTGACGTATTTTCACGCACCTCTCATACCTTCACGTATATCGCCGTGTTTTCACGCATCTCCCATAGCTTCCCCAATATCACTGTGTTTTTGCGCATCTCTCATACCTTCCCATATATCGCAGTGTTTTCACACACCTCCCATACATTCCCCTATATCGCTGTGTTTTTGCGCACTTCTGATACCTTCCCCTATATCGTTGTGTTATTGCACACCTCTCATACCTTCCCCTATATCACTGTGGTTTCATGCATCTCGCATACCTTCCCCTGCATCATTGCGTTTTTGCGCACCTCTCATCACTTCCCCTATATCGACGTGTTTTCAAGCACCACTCATAGCTTCACGTATATCGCTGTGTGTTCGCGCACATTCCATAGCTTCCCCTATATCACTGTGTTTTCGCGCACCTCTCATACCTTCCGCTATATCGCTGTGTCAATGCGCACCTCTCATTGCTTCCCTTCTATCGCTGTGTACTGGTGCACCTTTCAAAGCTTTCCATATATTGCAATGTTTTCGCGCACATCTCATAGCTTCTCTACATATCGCCATGCTTTCATGGCCTCTCATGGCTTCCCTTATATTGCTGTATTTTCTCACACCTCTCATACATTCCCCTTTCTCACTCTGTTTTCGTGCATCTCCCATAGCTTCCCATATATCGCTGTGTTTTTGTGCACCTCTCATACGTTCCCCTGTATCGCCGTGTTTTCGCGCACCTTCCATAGCATCACCAATACCGCTGTGTTTTCATGCACCTCTCATACCTTCCCCTATATCGCCGTGTTTTCGAACACCTCCCATAGCTCCCCCCCTATCGTTGTGATTTCGCGCACCTCCCATACCTTCCCCAATATGGCTGTGTTTTTGTGCACCTCCCACAACTTCCCCGATATTGCTGTTTCCGCGTACCTCTCATAGCGTCCCCTATATCGCTTTGTTTTTGCGCACTTCCCATAGCTTCCCCATATTGCTGTGTTTTCGCTCATCTCTGTTAGTTTCCCCTATATTGCTGTGTTTTCGCTCATCTCCCATATCTTCGCCTATATCGCTGTGTTTTGATGCACCTATCATACCTTCTCCTATATCGCCGTGTTCTCGCACACCTCTCATACCATCCACTTTTTAGCTGTGTTTTCGTTCATCTGTAATACATTCCGCTATATCGCCATTTTCACGCACCTCTCATACCTTCACGTATATCGCCATGTGTTCGCACTCCTCTCATAACTTCCACATATCACTGTGTTTTAGCGCAGCTCTCATAACTTCCCCTATGTCGCCGTGATTTCGCGTAACTCCCATACATTCCTCTATATTGGTGTTTTCGTACACCTCTTATCCTTTCCCCTATATCGCTGTGATTTCGCGCACCTCCCATAGCTTCTCCTGTATCGCTGTGATTTTGTGCACCTCCCATAACTTCTCCTGTATCGCTGTGTTTTCACTCACCTCTCATAGCTTTCCCTATATCGCTGTGCATTCGCCCACCTCTCATACCTTCCCCTATAGAGCTGCGTTTTCTCTCACCTCTCATACATTCCCCTACTTCACCGTGTTTTCGAGTACCTTTCATACCTTCCTCTCTGTTGCTGTGTTTTCGGGCAACTCCAATACCTTCCCCAATATTGCTATGTTTTCGCAGACATCCCATAGCTTCCCCTATATTGAGATGTTTTCGCACACATCTCACAGCTTCCCCTAAATCGCTGTGTTATCGCGCACGTCCCATAGCTTCCCCTACATTGCTGTGTTTTCGCACACCTCTCCTACCTTATCCTTAATCACCGTGTTTTCATGCAACTTCCATAGCTTCCCCTATATCGCTGTGTTTTCTCCCACCTCTCATATCTTCCCCTATATCACTCTGTTTTCTCGCACCTTCCATAGCTTCCCATATATTACTGTGTTTTTGTGCACCTCGTATAGATTCCCCAACATCGCTTCCGCTGTACCAATGTGTATTAGTGCACCTCTCATACCTTCCCCTGTATCGCCGTGTTTTCACGCACCTCTCATACATTCCCCTATAGTGCTGTGTTTTTGCACACTCCCATAGCTTCCCCTATATCGCCGTGTTTGCGCGAACCTCTCATACCTTCCCCAATATGGCTGTGTTTTTGCACACCTCTCTTACATTGCCCTGTATCGCTGTGTTTTCGCACACCTCCCACAACTTCCCTGATATTGATGTTTTCGCGCATCTCCCATATCTTCCCCTATATCGCTGTGTTTTGATGCACCTATCATACCTTCCCCTATATCACTGTGTTTTCTCTCACCTTTCATATCTTTGCCTATATCGCCGTGTTCTCGCGCACCTCTCATACCATCCACTTTTTAGCTGTGTTTTCGCTCATCTCTAATACATTCCTCTGTATCGCCGTTTTCGCGCACCTCTCATACCTTCACGTATATCGCCATGTGTTCACACTCCTCTCATAACTTCCACATATCACTGTGTTTTAGCGCAGCTCTCATAACTTCCCCTATATCGTCGTGATTTTGCGTAACTCCCATACATTCCTCTATATCGCTGTGTTTTCGTACACCTCTCATCCTTTCCCCTATATCGCTGTGATTTTGTGCACCTCATATGGCTTCTCCTGTATCCCTGTGTTTTCGCTCACCTCCCATAGCTTCCCTTATATCGCCGTGTCTTGCGCACATCTCATAGCTTTCCCTATTTCACTGTGTATTTGCCCACCGCTCATACCTTCCCCTATAGAGCTGCGTTTTCTCTCACCTCTCATACATTCCCCTACTTCACCGTGTTTTCGAGTACCTCTCATACCTTCCCCTATATTGAGATGTTTTCGCACACCTCTCACAGCTTCCCCTAAATCGCTGTGTTATCGCGCACGTCCCATAGCTTCCCCTATATCGCTGTGTTATCGCGCACGTCCCATAGCTTCCCCTGCATCTCTGTGTTTTCGCGCACCTCCAATACCTTCCCCAATATTGCTGTGTTCTCGCGCACCTCCATAGCTTCCCCTATATTGCGATGTTTTCGCGCACCTCGCATAGCTTCCCCTAAATCGCCGTGTTTTCATGCAACTCCCATAGCTTCCCCTGCATCACTGTGTTATCGCGCACGTCCCATAGCTTCCCCTATATCGCTGTGTTATCGTGCACGTCCCATAGCTTCCCCTGCATCTCTGTGTTATCGCGCACGTCCCACAGCTTCCGCTATATCGCTGTGTTATCGCGCACGTCCCATAGCTTCCCCTGCATCTGTGTTTTCGCGCACCTCCAATACCTTCCCCAATATTGCTGTGTTCTCGCGCACCTCCATAGCTTCCCCTATATCACTCTGTTTTAAACCTAGAAACATAGAAAATAGGTGCAAGAGTAGGCCATTCGGCCCTTCGAGCCTGCACCGCCATTTATTATGATCATGGCTGATCATCCAACTCAGAACCCCGCCCCAGCCTTCCCTCCATACCCCCTGACCCCTGTAGCCACAAGGGCCATATCTAACTCCCTCTTAAATATAGCCAATGAACTGGCCTCAACAGTTTCCTGTGGCAGAGAATTCCACAGATTCACCACTCTCTGTGTGAAGAAGTTTTTCCTAATCTCAGTCCTAAATGGCTTCCCCTCTATCCTCAAACTGTGACCCCTCGTTCTGGACTTCCCCAACATCGGGAACAATCTTCCTGCATCTAGCCTGTCCAATCCCTTTAGGATCTTATACATTTCAATCAGATCCCCCCTCAATCTTCTAAATTCCAACGAGTACAAGCCCAGTTCATCCAGTCTTTCTTCATATGAAAGTCCTGCCATCCCAGGAATCAATCTGGTGAACCTTCTTTGTACTCCCTCTATGGCAAAGATGTCTTTCCTCAGATTAGGGGACCGAAACTGCACACAATACTCCAGGTGTGGTCTCACCAAGGCCTTGTACAACTGCAGTAGTACCTCCCTGCTCCTGTACTCGAATCCTCTCGCTATAAATGCCAGCATACCATTCGCCTTTTTCACCGCCTGCTGTACCTGCATGCCCACTTTCAATGACTGGTGTATAATGACACCCAGGTCTCGTTGCACCTCCCCTTTTCCTAATCGGCCACCATTCAGATAACAATCTGTTTTCCTATTTTTGCCACCAAAGTGGATAACTTCACATTTATCCACATTAAATTGCATCTGCCATGAGTTTGCCCACTCACCCAACCTATCCAAGTCACTCTGCATCCTCTTAGCATCCTCCTCACTGCTAACACTGCCACCCAGCTTCGTGTCATCCGCAAACTTGGAGATGCTGCATTTAATTCCCTCATCTAAGTCATTAATATATATTGTAAACAACTGGGGTCCCAGCACTGAGCCTTGCGGTACCCCACTAGTCACCGCTTGCCATTCTGAAAAGGTCCCGTTTATTCCCACTCTTTGCTTCCTGTCTGCTAACCAATTCTCCACCCACACCAATACCTTACCCCCAATACCGTGTGCTTTAAGTTTGCACACTAATCTCCTGTGTGGGACCTTGTCAAAAGCCTTTTGAAGATCCAAATATACCACATCCACTGGTTCTCCCCTATCCACTCTACTAGTTACATCCTCAAAAAATTCTATGAGATTCGTCAGACATGATTTTCCTTTCACAAATCCATGCTGACTTTGTCCAATCATTTCACCGCTTTCTAAATGTGCTGTTATCACATCCTTGATAACTGACTCCAGCAGTTTCCCCACCACCGACGTTAGGCTAGCCGTCTATAATTCCCCGGTTTCTCTCTCCCTCCTTTTTTAAAAAGTGGGGTTACATTAGCCACCCTCCAATCCTCAGGAACTAGTCCAGAATCTAATGAGTTTTGAAAAATTATCACTAATGCATCTGCTATTTCTTGGGCTACTTCCTTAAGCACTCTAGGATGCAGACCATCTGACCCTAGGGATTTATCTGCCTTCAATCCCTTCAATTTACCTAACACCACTTCCCTACTAACATGTATTTCACTCAGTTCCTCCATCTCACTGGACCTTACTATTTCTGGAAGATTATTTATGTCCTCCTTAGTGAAGACAGAACCAAAGTAATTATTCAATTGGTCTGCCATGTCCTTGCTCCCCATAATCAATTCACCTGGTTCTGTCTGCAGGGGACCTACATTTGTCTTTACCTGTCTTTTCCTTTTTACATATCTATTAAAGCTTTTACAGTCCGTTTTTATGTTCCCCGCCAGTTTTCTCTCATAATCTTTTTTCCCCTTCCTAATTAAGCCCTTTGTCCTCCTCTGCTGAACTCTGAATTTCTCCCAGTCCTCAGGTGAGCCACTTTCTCTGGCTAATTTGTATGCTACTTCTTTGGAATTGATACTATCCCTAATTTCTCTTGTCAGCCACGGGTGCACTACCTTCCTTGATTTATTCTTTTGTCAAACTGGGATGAACAATTGTTGTAGTTCATCCATGCAACCTTTAAATGCTTGCCATTGCATATCCACCGTCAATCCTTTAAGTGTCATTGGCCAGTCTATCTTAGCTAATTTACTTCTCATACCTTCAAAGTTACCCCTCTTTAATTTCAGAACCTTTGTTTCTGAATTAACTACGTCACTCTCCATCTTAATGAAGAATTCCACCATATTATGGTCACTCTTACCCAAGGGGCCTCTCACGACAAGATCGCTAATTAACCCTTCCTCATTGCTCAAAACCCAGTCCAGAATAGCCTGCTCTCCAGTTGGTTCCTCGACATGTTGGTTCAAAAAACCATCCCGCATACATTCCAAGAAATCCTCTTCCTCAGCACCTTTACCAATTTGGTTCACCCAGTCTACATGTAGATTGAAGTCACCCATTATAACTGCTGTTCCTTTATTGCACACATTTCTAATTTCCTGTTTAATACCATCTCCGACCTCACTACTACTGTTAGGTGGCCTGTACACAACTCCCACCAGCGTCTTCTGCCCCTTAGTGTTAGGCAGCTCTACCCATATCGATTCCACATCTCTCCGGCTTATGTCCTTCCTTTCTATTGCGTTAATCTCTTCTTTAACCAGCAACGCCACCCCACCTCTCCTTCCTTCATGTCTATCCCTCCTGAATATTGAATATCCCTGAACGTTGAGCTCCCATCCCTGGTCACCCTGGAGCCATGTCTCTGTGATCCCAACTATATCATAATCATTAATAACAATCTGCACTTTCAATTCATCCACCTTATTACGAATGCTCCTTGCATTGACACATAAAGCCTTCAGGCGCTCTTTTACAACTCTCTTAGCCCTTATACAATTATGCTGAAAAGTGGCCCTTTTTAATGCTTGCCCTGGATTTGTCGGCCTGCCACTTTTACTTTTCTCCTTAGTACTTTTTGCTTCTACCCTCACTTTACACCCCTCTGTCTCTCTGCACTGGTTCCCATCCCCCTGTTGTGAACTAACCTCCTCACGCCTAGCCTCTTTAATTTGATTCCCACCCCCCAACCATTCTAGTTTAAAATCACCTCAGTAGCCCCCGCTAATCTCCCTGCCAGGATATTGGTCCCCCTAGGATTTAAGTGTAACCCGTCCTTTTTGTACAGGTCACGCCTGCGCCAAAAGAGATCCCAATGACCCAAAAACTTGAATCCCTGCCCCCTGCTCCAATCCCTCAGCCATGCATTTATCCTCCACCTCATCGCATTCCTACTCTCACTGTCGCGTGGAACAGGCAGTAATCCCGAGATTACTACCTTTGCAGTCCTTTTTCTCAACTCCCTTCCTAGCTCCCTATATTCTCCTTTCAGGACCTCATCCCTTTTCCTACCTATGTCATTGGTACCTATACGTACCACGACCTCTGGCTCCTCACCCTCCCATTTCAGGATATCTTGGACACAATCAGAAATATCCCGGACCCTGGCACCAGGGAGGCAAACTACCATCCGGGTCTCTGGACTGCGTCCACAGAATCGCCTATCTGACCCCCTTACTATCGAGTCCCCTATCACAACTGCCCTCCTCTTCCTTGCCCTACCCTTCTGAGCTACAGGGCCAGACTCTGTGCCGGAGGCACGGCCACTGTCGCTTCCCCCGGGTAAGCTGTCCCCCCCAACAGTACTCAAACAGGAGTACCTGTTGTTAAGGGGCACAGCCACCGGGGTACTCCCCATCACCTGACTTTTCCCCTTCCCCCTCCTAACCGTGACCCACTTGTCTGCCTCCCGTGGCCCCGGAGTGACCACCTGCCTTCCACTCCTCTGTTTTCTCACACCTCCCATAGCTTCCCATATATCGCTGTGTTTTTGCGCACCTCTCATACATTCCGCTGTATCAGTGTGTTTTCGCACACCTCCCACAGCTTACTCTATATTGCTGTTTTCCCGCACGTCTCAGAACTTCCCGTGTATCGCTGTGCTTTTGCACACTTCTTATACCTTCCCCTATATCACCGTGTTTTCGTGCACCTCTCTTACCATCCCCTATATCGCCGTGTCTTCGCGCACTTCCTGTAGCTTCGGTTATATCGCTCTTTTCGCGCACCTCCCATAGCTTCCCGTGTATTGCTTTGTTTTCGCGCACCTCTCATACCTTCCCCTATATCGCCATGTTTATGCAGACCTCCCATAACTTCCCCTATGTCGCTGTGTTTTTGCTCCCCTCTCATCCATTCCCCTATATCGTTGTGTTTTCACGCACCCCCCATAGCTTCCCCTATATCACTGTATTTTCACGCAACTCTGATAGCTTCCCCTATATCGTCGTGTTTTCGCGCATCTCCCATTGCTTACCCTACATCACTGAGTTCTCGGGCACTTCTCATACCTTCCCCTATATCACCCTGCTTTCGTGCACCTCTCACAACATCCCATACATCGCCGTTTCTTTGTGCACCTCCCATAGCTTCCCCTATATCGCTTTTTTCGCGCACCTCCCATAGATTCCCCGATATCGCCATGTTTACGTGCACCTCCCATAGTTTCCCCTACATCGCCGTGTTTTTGCGCACATAGAAACATAGAAACATAGAAAATAGGTGCAGGAGTAGGCCATTCGGCCCTTCGAGCCTGCAATGCCATTTATTATGATCATGGCTGATCATCCAACTCAGAACCCCGTCCCAGCCTTCCCTCCATACCCCCTGACCCCTGTAGCCACAAGGGCCATATCTAACTCCCTCTTAAACATAGCCAATGAACTGGCCTCAACAGTTTCCTGTGGCAGAGAATTCCACAGATTCACCACTCTCTGTGTGAAGAAGTTTTTCCTAATCTCGGTCCTAAAAGGCTTCCCCTCTATCCTCAAACTGTGACCCCTCGTTCTGGACCTCCCCAACATCGGGAACAATCTTCCCGCATCTAGCCTGTCCAATCCCTTTAGGATCTTATACGTTTCAATCAGATCCCCCCTCAATCTTCTAAATTCCAACGAGTACAAGCCCAGTTCATCCAGTCTTTCTTCATATGAAAGACCTGCCATCCCAGGAATCAATCTGGTGAACCTTCTTTGTACTCCCTCTATGGCAAAGATGTCTTTCCTCAGATTAGGGGACCAAAACTGCACACAATACTCCAGGTGTGGTCTCACCAAGGCCTTGTACAACTGCAGTAGTACCTCCCTGCTCCTGTACTCGAATCCTCTCGCTATAAATGCCAGCATACCGTTCGCCTTTTTCACCGCCTGCTGTACCTGCATGCCCATTTTCAATGACTGGCGTATAATGACACCCAGGTCTCGTTGCACCTCCCCATTTCCGAATCGGCCACCATTCAGATAACAATCTTTTTTCCTATTTTTGCCACCAAAGTGGATAACTTCACATTTATCCACATTAAATTGCATCTGCCATGAGTTTGCCCACTCACCCAACCTATCCAAGTCACCCTGCATCCTCTTAGCATCCTCCTCACTGCTAACACTGCCACCCAGCTTTGTGTCATCCGCAGACTTGGAGATGCTGCATTTAATTCCCTCATCTAAGTCATTAATATATATTGTAAACAACTGAGGTCCCAGCACTGAGCCTTGCGGTACCCCACTAGTCACCGCCTGCCATTCTGAAAAGGTCCCGTTTATTCCCACTCTTTGCTTCCTGTCTGCTAACCAATTCTCCACCCACACCAATACCTTACCCCCAATACCATGTGCTTTAAGTTTGCACACTAATCTCCTGTGTGGGACCTTGTCAAAAGCCTTTTGAAAATCCAAATATACCACATCCACTGGTTCTCCCCTATCCACTCTACTAGTTACATCCTCAAAAAATTCTATGAGATTCGTCAGACATGATTTTCCTTTCACAAATCCATGCTGACTTTGTCCGATCATTTCACCGCTTTCCAAATGTGCTGTTATCACATCCTTGATAACTGACTCCAGCAATTTCCCCACCACCGACGTTAGGCTAACCGGCCTATAATTCCCCGGTTTCACTCTCCCTCCTTTTTTAAAAAGTGGGGTTACATTAGCCACCCTCCAATCCTCAGGAACTAGTCCAGAATCTAACGAGTTTTGAAAAATTATCACTAATGCATCCACTATTTCTTGGGCTACTTCCTTAAGCACTCTAGGATGCAGACCATCTGGCCCTGGGGATTTATCTGCCTTCAATCCCTTCAATTTACCTAACACCACTTCCCTACTAACATGTATTTCACTCAGTTCCTCCATCTTACTGGACCCTTTGTCCCTTACTATTTCTGGAAGATTATTTATGTCCTCCTTAGTGAAGACAGAACCAAAGTAATTATTCAATTGGTCTGCCATGTCCTTGCTCCCCATAATCAATTCATCTGCTTCTGTCTGCAGGGGACCTACATTTGTCTTTACCAGTCTTTTCCTTTTTACATATCTATAAAAGCTTTTACAGTCCGTTTTTATGTTCCCCGCCAGTTTTCTCTCATAATCTTTTTTTCCCCTTCCTAATTAAGCCCTTTGTCCTCCTCTGCTGAACTCTGAATTTCTCCCAGTCCTCAGGTGAGCCACTTTCTCTGGCTAATTTGTATGCTTCTTCTTTGGAATTGATACTATCCCTAATTTCTCTTGTCAGCCACGGGTGCACTACCTTCCTTGATTTATTCTTTTGCCAAACTGGGATGAACAATTGTTGTAGTTCATCCATGCAACCTTTAAATGCTTGCCATTGCATATCCACCGTCAATCCTTTAAGTGTCATTTGCCAGTCTATCTTAGCTAATTCACGTCTCATACCTTCAAAGATACCCCTCTTTAAGTTCAGAACCTTTGTTTCTGTATTAACTATGTCACTCTCCATCTTAATGAAGAATTCCACCATATTATGGTCACTCTTACACAAGGGGCCTCTCACGACAAGATTGCTAATTAACCCTTCCTCATTGCTCAAAACCTAGTCCAGAATAGCCTGCTCTCTAGTTGGTTCCTCGACATGTTGGTTCAAAAAACCGTCCCGCATGCATTCCAAGAAATCTTCTTCCTCAGCACCTTTACCAATTTGGTTCACCCAATCTACATGTAGATTGAAGTCACCCATTATAACTGCTGTTCCTTTATTGCACACATTTCTAATTTCCTGTTTAATACCATCTCCGACCTCACTACTACTGTTAGGTGGCCTGCACACAACTTCCACCAGCGTCTTCTGCTCCTTAGTGTTACGCAGCTCTACCCATATCGATTCCACATCTTCCCGGCTTATGTCCTTCCTTTCTATTGCGTTAATCTCTTCTTTAACCAGCAACGCCACCCCATCTCCCCTTCCTTCATGTCTATCCCTCCTGAATATTGAATATCCCTGAATGTTGAGCTCCCATCCTATGTCACAGTGTTTTTCCACACCTCTCATAGCTTCCCCTATATCACTGTGCTTTCATGCACCTCATATACCTTCCCCTATATCGTTGTGTTTTTGCGCACCTCTCATAGATTCCCCTATATCGCTGTGTTTTCGCTTGCCTCGCATACCTTCCCCTATATGATTGTGTTTACGCACACCTCTCATACCTACCACTGTATCAATGTGTTTTCTCGCACCTCTGATACCTTCCCCTATATCGCTCTGTTGTCGTGCACCTCCCATTGCTTCCCATATATCGTTGTGTTATCGCGCTCCATTCATACTTTCCCCTACATCGCTGTATTTTCGCGCACCTCTCATACCTGCCCCTATATCGCCGTGTTTTCGCAGACCTCTCATAGCTTCCTCTATATCACTGTGTTTTCGCTTACCTCGCGTACCTTCCCCTATATCATTGTGTTTTCATGCACCTCTGATACCTACCACTGTATCGATGTGTTTTCGCTCACCTCTGAAACCTTCCACTATATCGCTGTGTTTTCTGGCCTCTCATAGCTTTGCCTGTATCGCCGTGTTCTCGTGCACCTCTCAGACCTTCCACTTTTTAGCTGAGTTTCGCTCATCTCTCATACCTCTCCCTATATCGACATGTTTTCATATAACTTTCATACCTTCACGTATATCGCCGTGTTTTTGCGCACTTCTCATAGCTTCCCCTATATCGCTGTGTTTTCACGCACCTCGCATACCTCCCCCTATATTGTTGTGTTTTCGCGCACCTCTCATACTTTCCACTATATTGATGTTTTTTCGCGCACCTCTCATACTTTCCCATATATCGCTGAGTTAACCCTCCTTCTCATAGTTTCCCCTATATCACCGTGTTTTCGCGCTCCTCTCATAGTTTCCCCTATATCGCTGTGTTTTCACGCACCTCTCATACCTTCCGCTATATCGCTGTGTTTTCGCGCACCTCTCGTATCTTCCACTACATTGCTGCGTTTTTGCGCAGCTCTCATACCTTCCCCTATTTCACCATGTTTTCACGCACCTCCCATAGCCTCCTAAATATCACTGTGTTTTTCCATACCTATCATACCTTCCCCTATATGGCTGTATTTTCTTGCACGTCCCATAGCTTCCTCTATATCGCTGTGTTTTCGAACAACTCGCATACTTTCCCCTATATCTTTGCGTTTTTGCGCACCTCTCATAGCTTCACCTATATCACTGTGTTTTCATGCACGTCCCATACCTTCCCATATATTGCTGAGTTTTCTTGCACCTCCCACAGCTTCCCCTGTATTGCTGTGTTTTCGCACACCTCCCATAACTTCCCCTATATCGCTGTGTTTTCGCGCACGTCTCAGAGCTTCCCCTATATTGCCATGTTTTCGCGCACCTCCCATACCTTCCCATTATCGCTGTGCTTTTGCGTAACTCCCATAGTTTCCCCAATATGGCTGTGTTTTCGCACACCTCTTATACCTTCCCCTTTATCGCTGTGTTTTCGCACACCTCCCATAGCTTCCCCTATATCGCTGTGTTTTCGTGCACCTCTCATACTTTCCCATATATTGCTGTTAATGCTCCCCTCTCATACCTTCCCCTATATCATTGTGTTTTCGCACACCTCTCATACCTTCCACTATATCGATATTTATTCACGCACCTCTCGTAGCTTCCCTCTTATCACTGTCTTTTCAAGCATCTCTCATACCTACCCCTATATCGCCCTGTTTTCACGCACCTCCCATAGTTTGCCATATATCGCTGTGTTTTTGCGTACTTCTCATACCTTCCCCTTTTTTGCTGTGTTATCGCACACCTCTCATAGCATCCCCTCTATTACGCAAACAACAGGAATTCTGCAGATGCTGGAAATTCAAGCAACACACATCAAAGTTGCTGGTGAACGCAGCAGGCCAAGCAGCATCTATAGGAAGAGGCTCACTCGACGTTTCAGGCCGAGACCCTTCGTTTTGATGTATGTTCCCCTCTATTACTGTCTTCTTGTGCACCTCTCATAGGTTTCTATATGTTGCAATATTTTCGCGCACCTCTCATAGCTTCCCCCAAATTGCTGTGTTTTTGCGCACCTCCCATAGTTTCCTCTATATCGCTGTGTTTTTGCACACATCTGATGCCTTCCCCTGTATCGTTTTTTTTCATGCACCGCTCATAGCTTCCACCAAATCGCAGTGTTCTCGTGCTCCTCTCATAGCTTCCCCTATATCGCCGTGTTTTTTCACACCTCGCATAGCTTCTCATATATCGTTGTGTTCTCGCGTTCCTCTCATACCTTCCCCTATATCGCCGTGTTGTCATGCACCTCCCATTCCTTCCCCTCTATCGCTGTGTTTTCGTGCATCTCTCATAGCTTTCCATATATTGCAATGTTTTCGTGCACCTCTCATAGCTTCCCCCAAATCGCTGATTGTTCGTGCACCTCTCATAGCTTCCCCTATATCGCCGTGTTTTTGCGCACCTCGCATAGCTTCCCCTATATCATTGTGTTTTCGCGCACCTCTAATACCTTCCCCATTATCGCTGTGTTTTTGCTCACCTCTGATAGCTTTGCCTATATCGCCATGTTCTCACGCACCTCTCATACCTTCCCCTTTTTAGCTGAGTTTTTGCTCATCTCTCATACCTTCCCCTATATCGCCGTGTTTTCGCGCACCTCCTATATCTTCCCCTATATCACTGTGTTTTCGCGCACCTCTCATACCTTCCCCTGTATCGCAGTGTTTTAACGCACCTCCCATACATTCCCCTATATGGGCACCCGTATGGGTCCTAGCTATGCCTGCCTTTTTGTTGGGTTTGTGGAACAATCTATGTTCCGTGCCTATTCTGGTATCTGTCCCCCACTTTTCCTTCGCTACATCGATGACTGCATTGGCGCTGCTTCCTGCACGCATGCAGAACTCGTTGACTTTATTAACTTTGCCTCCAACTTTCAACCTGCCCTCAAGTTTACCTGGTCCATTTCCAACACCTCCCTCCCCTATCTAGATCTTTCTGTCTCTGTCTCTGGAGACAGCTTATCCACTGATGTCTACTATAAGCCTACTGACTCTCACAGCTATCTGGACTATTCCTCTTCTCACCCTGTCTCTTGCAAAAACGCCATCCCCTTCTCGCAATTCCTCCGTCTCCGCCGCATCTGCTCTCAGGAGGAGGCTTTTCATTCTAGGACGAGGGAGATGTCTTCCTTTTTTAAAGAAAGGGGCTTCCCTTCCTCCACTATCAACTCTGCTCTTAAACGCATCTCCCGCATTTCACGTACATCTGCTCTCACTCCATCCTCCCGCCACCCCACTAGGAATAGGGTTCCCCTGGTCCTCACCTACCACCCCATCAGCCTCCGGGTCCAACATATTATTCTCCGTAACTTCCGCCACCTCCAACGGGATCCCACCACTAAGCACATCTTTCCCTCCCCCCCCCCCGCATTGTGCAGGGACCGCTCCCTACGCAACTCCCTTGTCCATTCGTTCCCCCCCATCCCTCCCCACTGATCTCCTTCCTGGCACTTATCCGTGTAAGCGGAACAAGTGCTACACATGCCCTTACACTTCCTCCCTTACCACTATTCAGAGCCCCAAACAGTCCTTCCAGGTGAGGCATCACTTCACCTGTGAGTTGACTGGGGTGATATACTGCGTCCGGTGCTCCCAATGTGGCCTTCTATATATTGGCGAGACCCGACGCAGACTGGGAGACCGCTTTGCTGAACATCTACACTCTGTCCGCCAGAGAAAGCAGGATCTCCCAGTGGCCACACATTTTAATTCCACATCCCATTCCCATTCTGACATGTCTATCCACGGCCTCCTCTACTGTAAAGATGAAGCCACACTCAGGTTGGAGGAACAACACCTTATATTCCGTCTGGGTAGCCTCCAACCTGACGGCATGAACATCGACTTCTCTAACTTCCGCTAGGCCCCACCTCCCCCTCGTACCACATCTGTTACTTATTTTTATGCACACATTCTTTCTCTCACTCTCCTATTTCTCCCTTTGCCCCTCTGAATATACCCCTTGCCCATCCTCTGGGTTCCCCCACACTTGTCTTTCTCCCCAGACCTCCTGTCCCATGATCCTCTCGTATCCCCTTTGCCAATCACATGTCCAGCTCTTGGCTCCATCCCTCCCCCTCCTGTCTTCTCCTATCATTTTGGATCTCCCCCACCCCTTCCAACTTTCAAATCCCTTACTCACTCTTCCTTCAGTTAGTCCTGACGAAGGGTCTCGGCCTGAAACGTCGACTGCACCTCTTCCTATAGATGCTGCTTGGCCTGCTGCGTTCACCGGCAACTTTGATGTGTGTTGGTTCCCCTATATCGCTGTGTTTACACGCACCTCCCATACATTCCCCTACATTGCTGTGTTTTCACGCACCTCCCATAGATTCCCCTATATCGTTGTGGTTTCACACACCTCTCATATCTTCCACTATATCGATGTTTTTTCACACACCTCTCGTAGCTTCCCCTATATCGATATGTTTTCGCGCACCACTCATACCTTCCCCTATATCGCTGTGTTTTCGCACACCTCTCATAGCTTCCCTCTTATCACTGTCTTTTCATGCACCTCTCATACCTACCCCTATATCGCCCTGTTTTCACACACCTCCCATAGTTTGCCATATATCGCTGTTTTCGCGCACTTCCCATACCTTCCCCTTTTTTGCTGTGTTATCGCACACCTCTCATAGCATTCCCTCTATTGCTGTGTTCTCGTGCACCTCTCATAGGTTTCTATATGTTGCAATATTTTCGTGCACCTCTCATAGCTTTCCCCAAATCGCTGTGTTTTCATACACCTCCCATAGCTTCCCATATATCGCTGTGTTTTCGCGCACCTCTCATGCCTTCCACTATATCACTGTGTTTTCGCGCACCTCTCGTAACTTCCCCTATATTGATGTGTTTTCGGGCACCTCTCATAATTTCCCTGATATCACTGTGTTTTCGCACATCTCGCATAGCTTCCCGTGTATCGCAGTGTTTTAACGCACCTCCCATACATTCCCCTACATTGCTGTGTTTTCACGCACCTCCCATAGCTTCCCCTATATCGTTGTGTTTTTGCATGCCTCTCATACCTTCCACTATATCGATGTTTTTTCACACACCTCTCGTAGCTTCCCCTATATCGATATGTTTTCGCACACCACTCATACCTTCCCCAATATCGCTGTGTTTTCGTGCACCTCTCATAGCTTCCCGCTTATCACTGTCTTTTCATGCACCTCTCATACCTACCCCTATATCGCCCTGCTTTCACGCACCTCCCATAGTTTGCCATATATCGCTGTGTTTTCACGCACTTCCCATACCTTCCCCTTTTTTGCTGTGTTATCACACACCTCTCATAGCATCCCCCCTATTGCTGTGTTCTCGTGCACCACTCATAGGTTTCTATATGTAGCAATATTTTCACGCACCTCTCATAGCTTCCCCAAATCGCCGTGTTTTCGCGCGCCTCGCATAGCTTCACCTCCACCACTATGTTTTCGCACACCTCTCATACCTTCTCCATATATCGCCATGCTCTCACGTACCTCCCATAGCTCCCCCTATATTGCTGTGTTTTCTCACACCTCTAATACCTTCCCCTTTCTCGCTCTGTTTTCATGCACCTCCCATAGCTTCCCATATATTGCGGTGTTTTCGCGCACCTCTCGTAGCTACCCTTATATTGATGTGTTTTCGGGCAACTCTCATAATTTCCCTGATATCGCTGTGTTTTCGCGCATCTTACATAGCTTCCCCTGTATCGCAGTGTTTTAACGCAACTCCCATATATTCCCCTATATCGCTGCGTTTTCACACACCTCCCATAGCTTCCCCTATATCACTGTGTTTTCACGCACCTCTCATCCCTTCCCCTATATCGCTGTGTTTTCGCGCACCTCTCATACCTTCCGCTATATCGTTGTGTTTTTGCATACCTCTCATACCTTCCACTATATCGATGTTTTTTCACACACCTCTCGTAGCTTCCCCTATATCGATATGTTTTCGCGCACCACTCATACCTTCCCCAATATCGCTGTGTTTTTGCACACCTCTCATACCTTCCCCTATATCAGTGTGTTTTCACGCAGTTCTCATGTCGTCCCCTACATCGCTGCATTTTCGCGCACCTCTCATCGCTTCCCCTATATCGACGTGTTTTCAAGCACCTCTCATACCTTTACGTATATTGCCATGTGTTCGCGCACCTCCCATAGCTTCCGCTATATCAGTGTTTTCTCGCGTCCCTCTCATACCTTCCCCTATATCGCCGTGTTTTCGCACACCTCTCATAGCTTCCCCTATATCGCTGTTTTCGCGCACCTCGTATAACTCCCCCTATATCGCCGTGTATTCGTGCACCTCTCATAGCTTCCCGCATATCACTGTCATTTTGCGCACCTCTCATACCTGCCCCTCTATCGCCGTGTTTTCGCAGACCTCTCATACCTTCCCCTGTATTGTTGTGTTTTCACGCACCTCCCATAGCTTTCCCTATGTCGTTGTGTTCTCGTGCACCTCTCATCAGTTGCCCTATATCGCTCTACTTTCGTGCACCTTGCATAGCATCCCCTATATAGTTGTGTTTTCGCGCACCTCTCAAATCTTCACATATACTGCCATGTTTTCGCACACATCGGATAGCTTCTCCTACATCACTGTGTTTTCACGCACCTCTCATACCTTCCCATATATTGCTCAGCTTTCGCGCAGCTCCCATAGCTACCTCTATATCGCCGTGTTTTCACGCACCTCTCATTTATTCCATTGTAGCGCTGTTTTGTCACGCACCTCCCATACCTTCCCCTTATCGCTGTGTTTTCACGCACCTCCCATACCTTCCCTAATATGGCTGTGTTTTCACGCACCTCTCATAACTTCCCCTGTATTGCTGTGTTTTCGCACACTTCCCATACCTTCCCTTATATCGCCGTGTTTTCACGTGATGTAGGAGAAGGTATGAGAGGTGTGAGAAAACACAGCGATATAGAGGAAGCTATAGGAGGAGCGCGAAAACACGGAGATATAGGAGAAGGTATGAGAGATGAGCGGAAACTCAGCTAAAAAGGGGAAGGTATGAGAGGTGCGCAAAAACACGGCGATGTAAAGGATGCTATGAGAGGGGAGCAAAAACTCAGCGATATAGGGGAAAGTATGAGAAGTGCAGAAAAACACAGCGATATATGGGAAGCAATGGAAGGTGCGCCAAATCACAGCGATATAGGGGAAGGGTTGAGAGATGCGTGAAAACACAGCGATATAGGCTATGCTATGGGAGGTGCGCGAAAACACAGCTATATATGGGAAGGTATGGGAGGTGCGTGAAACACGTTGATATAGGGGAAGGTATGAGAGATGAGTGAAAACTTATCTAAAAAGGGGAAGATATGAGAGGTGTGCGAAAACACAAAAATATGCGGGAAGCTATGCGAGGTGCGCGAAAACACGGCAATATAGGGGAAGATATCAGAGGTGCGTGAAAACACAGCGATATATGGGAAGGTATGAGAGGTGCATGAAACACGTCGATATAGGGAAAAGTATGAGAGATGAGCGAAAACTCATTTAAAAAGGGGAAGATATGAGAGGTGTGTGAAACCACAACGATATGCGGGAAGCTATGCGAGGTGCGCGAAAACACGGCAATATAGGGGAAGATATCAGAGGTGCGTGAAAACACAGCGATATATGGGAAGGTATGAGAGGTGCACGAAAACACGGCAATGTAGGAGAATGTATGAGAGGTGCACGAAAATACGGTGATACAGGAAGTTATGAGATGTGAGTGAAAACACAGCCATACGGGTGAAGCTATGGAAGGAGCACGAAAACACAGCTATATATGGGAAGGTATGGGAGGTGCGTGAAACACGTTGATATAGGGGAAGGTATGAGAGATGAGTGAAAACTTATCTAAAAAGGGGAAGATATGAGAGGTGTGCGAAAACACAAAAATATGCGGGAAGCTATGCGAGGTGCGCGAAAACACGGCAATATAGGGGAAGATATCAGAGGTGCGTGAAAACACAGCGATATATGGGAAGGTATGAGAGGTGCATGAAACACGTCGATATAGGGAAAAGTATGAGAGATGAGCGAAAACTCATTTAAAAAGGGGAAGATATGAGAGGTGTGTGAAACCACAACGATATGCGGGAAGCTATGCGAGGTGCGCGAAAACACGGCAATATAGGGGAAGATATCGGAGGTGCGTGAAAACACAGCGATATATGGGAAGGTATGAGAGGTGCACGAAAACACGGCGATGTAGGAGAATGTATGAGAGGTGCACGAAAATACGGTGATACAGGAAGTTATGAGATGTGAGTGAAAACACAGCCATACGGGGGAAGCTATGGAAGGAGCGCGAAAATACAGCAATATAGGGGAAGGTATGGGAGTTGTGCGAAAACATGGAATATAGGGGAAGGTATGAGAGGTGCGCGAAAACACAGTGGTATAGGTGAAGCTATGGGATGTGCGCAAAAACACGGCGATATATGTGAAGGTGTGAGAGGTGCGCGAAAACACAAAGACATGGGGATGCTATGCGAGGTGCGCGAAAGCAGAGCGAAATAGGGGAAGTGATGAGAGGTGCACGAGAACACAGCGACATAGGGGAAGCTACCAGAGGTGCACGAAAACACAGCGATATAGTGGAAGGTATGAGAGGTGCGCGAAAACACAGCGATATATGTGAAGCTATAGGAGGTGCACGAAAACAGAGCGATATAGGGGAAGGTATGAGATGTGCGAGAAAACGTACAGCAGGCGGTGAAAAAGGCGAACGGTATGCTGGCATTTATAGCGAGAGGATTCGAGTACAGGAGCAGGGAGGTACTACTGCAGTTGTACAAGGCCTTGGTGAGACCACACCTGGAGTATTGTGTGCAGTTTTGGTCCCCTAATCTGAGGAAAGACATCCTTGCCATAGAGGGAGTACAAAGAAGGTTCACCAGATTGATTCCTGGGATGGCAGGTCTTTCATATGAAGAAAGACTGGATGAACTGGGCTTGTACTCGTTGGAATTTAGAAGATTGAGGGGGGATCTGATTGAAACGTATAAGATCCTAAAGGGATTGGACAGGCTAGATGCGGGAAGATTGTTCCCGATGTTGGGGAGGTCCAGAACGAGGGGTCACAGTTTGAGGATAGAGGGGAAGCCTTTTAGGACCGAGGTTAGGAAAAACTTCTTCACACAGAGAGTGGTGAATCTGTGGAATTCTCTGCCACAGCAAACTGTTGAGGCCAGTTCATTAGCTATGTTTAAAAGGAAGTTAGATATGGCCCTTGTGGCTACAGGGGTCACGGGGTATGGAGGGAAGGCTGGGTTCTGAGTTGGATGATCAGCCATGATCATAATAAATGGCGGTGCAGGCTCGAAGGGCCGAATGGCCTACTCCTGCACCTATTTTCTATGTTTCTATGTTTCTATGTAAAACACAGCGATATATGGGAAGCTATGCGAGGTGCGCGAGAACACGGCGATATAGGGGAAGGTATGAGAGGTGCACAAAAACATTGCAATATCTGGGAAGCTATGAGATGTGTGCGAAAACACGGTGATATATGGGAAGCTATGGGAGGTGCGCGAAAGCAGAGCCATATAGGGGAAGTGATGAGCGGTGCACGAGAGCACAGTGACATAGGGGTATCTATGGGAGGTGCGTGAAAACACAGCGATATAACACAGCGATAAGGGAAATGTATGGGAGGTGCACGAAAACACAGCGCTGTAGTGGAATAAATGAGAGGTGTGCAAAAACACAACGATACAGGGGAAGTTATGAGAGGTGCGTGAAAGCTGAGCAATATATGGGAAGGTATGGGACGTGCGCGAAAACACAGCCATATTGGGGAAGGTATGGGATGTGCGCGAAAACACAGCGATAAGGGGAATCTATGGGAGGTGCATGAAAACACAGCCATATTAGGAAGGCATGAGACGTGCGTTAAAACACAGCTATATAGGGGAAGGTATGAGAGGTCTGCGAAAACACGGCGATATAGGAGCAGGTATGAGTGGTGCGCGAAAAGACAGTGATATGTGGGAAGCTATGAGAGGTGCGAGAAAACACAGCGATATAGGGGAAGTTATGAGAGGTGCACGAAAACAGGGCGATATAGGGGAAGTTATGAGAGGTGCGCGAAGGCACAGCGATATAGGGGAAGGTATGAGAGGTGTGCGAGAACACGGCATTATCGGGGAAATTATGAGAGGTGTGTGAATACACGGCGATACAGGGGAATGTATCACAGGTGCGAGAAAACACAGCGATATAGAGGAAGCTATGAGAGGTGAGCAATAACACAGCAATAAAGGTGAATCGATGGGATGTGCGCGAAAAGACAGCGATATAGGGGAAGGTATGAGAGGTGTGCAAAAACACATCAATATAGGAGAAGCTATGGGAGGTGCACAAAAACACTGCGATATAGAGGAAGGTGTACAAGGCACGGAAAAAACACAACGATACAGGGGAAGTTATGAGAGGTGCGCGAAAACACGGCGATATACAGGAAAGTATGGGAGGTGCGCGAAAACACAACGCTATAGAAGAATAAATGAGAGTTGCACGAAAACACAGCGATACAGGGGAAGTTATGAGAGGTGCGCGAAAACACGGCGATATACAGGAAAGTATGGGAGGTGCGCGAAAACACAACGCTATAGAAGAATAAATGAGAGTTGCACGAAAACACAGCGATACAGGGGAAGTTATGAGAGGTGCACGAAAACACGGCGATATACAGGAAAGTATGAGAGGTGCGCAAAAACACAGCCATATTGGGGAAGGTATGGGAGGTGCGCAAAAACACAGCGATAAGGGGAAACTATGGGAGGTGTGCAAAAGCTGAGCAATATATGGGAAGGTATGGGAGGTGCGCCTAAACACGGCGATATACGTGATGGTGTGAGAGGTGCGCTACAATACAAAGACATAGGGGATGCTATGCGAGGTGCGCAAAAGCAGAGCGATATAGGGGAAGCTATGGGAGTAGCACAAAAACACTGCGATATAGAGGAAGGTGTACTAGGCATGCAAAAACACAGCGATACAGGGGAAGATATGAGAGGTGCGCGAAAACATAGCCATATTGGGGAAAGTATGGGAGGTGCGCGAAAACACAGCAATAAGGGGAAGTTATGGGAGTAGCTCGAAAAAACAGCGATATAGGGGAAGGTATGGGAGGTGCGCGAAAACACGGCCATATAGGGGAAGCTATGAGAGGTGCGCGAAAACGCAGAGATATAGGCGAAGCTATGGGATGTGCACGAAAACTCGGTGATAAACGTGAAGGTATGAGAGTTGTGTGAAAACGTCGATATAGGGGAAGGTATGAGGGATGAGCGAAAACTCAGCTAAAAAGGGGAAGGTATGAGAGGTGCGCGAGAACACAGCGACATAGGGGAAGCTATCAGATGTGCGCGAAAACACAGCGATATAGTGGAAGGTATGAGAGGTGCTCAAAAACACAGCGATATATGGGAAGCTATGGCAGGTGCGTTAAAACAAGGAGATATAGGGGAAGTTATGAGAGGTGCGCAAAAACACAGTCACGTAGGGGAAGCTATGGGAGATGCGCGAAAGCAGAGTGATATAGGGGAAGTGATGAGCGGTGCACGAGAGCACAGCGACATAGTGGTATCTACGGGAGGTGCATGAAAACACAGTGATATACGGGAAGGTATGAGAGGTGCGCTAAAACACAGCAATATAGAGGAAGTTATGAGAGGTCTGCGAAAACACGGCGATATACAGGAAAGTATGGGAGGTGCGCGAAAACACAGCGATAAGGGGAATGTATGGGAGGTGCGCGAAAACACAGCGCTATAGTGGAATAAATGAGAGGTGCGCGAAAACACGGCGATATAGAGGAAGCTAATGGGAGGTGCGTGAAAGCTGAGCAATATATGGGAAGGTATGGGACGTGCGCGAAAACACAGCGAAGTAGTGGAAAGTATGAGAGGTGCGCGAAAACACAGCCATATTGGGGAAGGTATGGGAGGTGTGTGAAAAAACAGCGATAAGGGGAAGCTATGGGAGTAGCACGAGAAACAGCGATATAGGCGAAGCTATGGGATGTCCACGAAAACACGGTGGTATACGTGAAGGTATGAGAGTTGCGTGAAAACATGTCGATATAGGGGAAGGTATGAGTGGTGCGCAAAAACACATCGATATAGGGGAAGCTATGAGAGGTGTGTGAAAACATGGCGATATAGGGGAAGTTATGCGAGGCTCGTGAAAACACAGCGATATAGGGGAAGCTATGAGATGTGCGTGAAAACACGCCGATATAGGGGAAGGTATGAGAGGTGTGCGAAAGCATAGCGATAAGGGGAAGCTATTGGAGTAGCACGAGAAACAGCGATATAGGCGAAGCTATGGGATGTCCACGAAAACACGGTGATATACGTGAAGGTATGAGAGTTGCGTGAAAACATGTCGATATAGGGGAAGGTATGAGGGATGAGCGAAAACTCAGCTAAAAAGGGGAAGGTATGAGAGGTGCGCGAGAACACAACGATATAGGGGATGCTATGCGAGGTGCACGAAAGCAGAGCGATATAGGGGAAGTGACTAGAGGTGTACGAGAACACAGTGACATAGTGGAATCTATGGGAAGTGCATGAAAACACAGTCATGTTAGGAAGGTATGAGAGGTCTGCGAAAACACGGCGATATAGGGGCAGGTATGAGTGGTGCGCGAAAAGACAGTGATATGCGGGAAGCTATGAGAGGTGCGTGAAAACACAGGGATATAGGGGAAGCTATGAGATGTGCGCGAAAACACGCTGATATAGGGGAAGGTATGAGAGGTGCACGAATACACGGCGATATACGTAAAGGTATGAGAGGTGCTTGAAAACACATCGATATAGGGGAAGCGATGAGAGGTCGCGAAAATACAGCGATATAGGGGATGGTATGAGAGGTGCGTGAAAACACAACGATATAGGGGAAGCTATCAGAGGTGCGTGAAAACACAGTGATCTATGGGAAGCTACGGGAGGTGAGCAAAAACACAGCGATATATGTGAAGCTTTGGGAGGTGCACGAAAACAGAGCGATATAGGGGAATGTATGAGATATGCGAGAAAACAGTGATTTCATGGAAGCTATGGGAGGTGCATGAAATAAAAGGTGATATAGGAGAAGGCATGAGTGGTCCGCGAAAGACAGCGATATATGGGCAGCTATGAGAGGTGCGCGAAAACACAGAGGTATAGGCGAAGCTATGGGATATGCACAAAAACACGGTGGTATACGCGAAGGTATGAGAGTTGCGTGAAAACATGTCGATATAGAGGAAGGTATGAGAGGTGCGCAAAAACACATCGATATAGGGGAAGCTATGAGAGGTGCGTGAAAACATGGCGATATAGGGGAAGTTATGCGAGGCTCGCGAAAACACAGTGATATAGGGGAAGCTATGAGATGTGCGTGAAAACACGCCGATATACGGGAAGATATGAGAGGTGTACGAATACACGGCGATATACGTAAAGGTATGAGAGGTGCTTGAAAACACGTCGATATAGGGGAAGCGATGAGAGGCTCATGAAAATGCAGCGATATAGGGGATGGTATGAGAGGTGCGTGAAAACACAACAATATAGGGGAAGGTATCAGAGGTGCATAAAAACAGCGATTTCGAGGAAGCTATGAGAGGTGCGCGAAAACACAGCGATATAGGTGAAGCTACAAAGCAGAGCGATATACGGGAAGTGATGAGAGGTGCACGAGAGTACAGCGACATAGTGGTATCTATGGGAGGTGCGTGAAAACACAGCAATATACAGGCAGGTATGAGAGGTGCACAAAAACACAACAATATAGGGGAAGTTATGAGAGGTCTGCGAAAACACGGCGATATACAGGAATGTATGGGAGGTGCGCGAAAACAGCACTATAGTGGAATAAATGAGATGTGCGTGAAAACATGGCGATATAGAGGAAGCTATGGAAGGTGCGTGAAAGCTGAGCAATATATGGGAAGGTATGGGACGTGCGCGAAAACACAGCGATATAGTGGAAAGCATGAGAGGTGTGCGAAAACAGTGATATGGGGAAGCTATGGGAGTAGCATGAAAAAACAGCGATATAAGGGAAAGTATGGGAGGTGCGCGAAAAGACAGAGGTATAGGCAAAGCTATGGGATATGCACGAAAACACGGTGATATACGTGAAGGTATGAGAGTTGCATGAAAACATGTCGATATAGGGGAAGGTATGAGGGATGAGCGAAAACTCAGCTAAAAAGGGGAAGGTATGAGAGGTGCGCAAAAACACATCGATATAGGGGAAGCTATGAGAGGTGCGTGAAAACATGGCGATATAGGGGAAGTTATGCGAAGCTCGCGAAAACACAGTGATATAGGGGAAGCTATGAGATGTGCGTGAAAACACGCCGATATACGGGAAGATATGAGAGGTGTACGAATACACGGCGATATACGTAAAGGTATGAGAGGTGCTTGAAAACACGTCGATATAGGGGAAGCGATGAGAGGCTCATGAAAATGCAGCGATATAGGGGATGGTATGAGAGGTGCGTGAAAACACAACAATATAGGGGAAGGTATCAGAGGTGCATAAAAACACAGCGATTTCGAGGAAGCTATGAGAGGTGCGCGAAAACACAGCGATATAGGTGAAGCTATCAGAGGTGCGCGAAAACACATCGATATAGGGAAGCTACGAGAGGTGCTCGAAAACACAGTGATATAGTGGAAGGTATGAGTAGTGCGCGAAAGCACAGCAATATATGTGAAGCTTTGGGAGGTGCACGAAAACAGAGCGATATAGGGGAAGGTATGAGATGTGCGAGAAAACACAGCGATTTCGTGGAAGCTATGGCAGGTGCGTGAAATAAAAGACGATATAGGAGAAGGCATGAGTGGTGGGCGAAAATACAGCGATATATGGGAAGCTATGGGAGGTGTGCAAAAACACAGCGATATAGAGGAAGATATGAGAGGTGCCCAAAAACATTGCAATATATGGGAAGCTATGAGATGTGCGCGAAAACACGGCGATATATGAGAAGCTATGGAAGGTGTGTTAAAACAGGGAGATATAGGGGAATTATGAGAGGTGCGCAAACACACAGTGACATAGGGGAAGCTATGGGAGGTGCGCGAAAGCAGAGCGATATACGGGAAGTGATGAGAGGTGCACGAGAGTACAGCGACATAGTGGTATCTATGGGGGGTGCATGAAAACACAGCCATATTAGGAAGGTATGACAGGTGCGCTAAAACACAACAATATAGGGGAAGGTATGAGTGGTGTGCGAAAAGACAGTGATATGCGGGAAGCTATGAGAGGTGCGCGAAAACACATCGATATAGGGGAAGCTATGAGAGGTGCGCGAAAACACGGCGATATAGGGGAAGCTATGAGAGGTGCGTGAAAGCTGAGCAATACATGGGAAGGTATAGGACGTGCGCGAAAACACAGCGATATAGTGGAAAGCATGAGAGGTGTGCGAAAACAGTGATATGGGGAAGCTATGGGAGTAGCATGAAAAAACAGCGATATAAGGGAAAGTATGGGAGGTGCGCGAAAAGACAGAGGTATAGGCGAAGCTATGGGATATGCACGAAAACACGGTGATATACGTGAAGGTATGAGAGTTGCATGAAAACATGTCGATATAGGGGAAGGTATGAGGGATGAGCGAAAACTCAGCTAAAAAGGGGAAGGTATGAGAGGTGCGCGAGAACAGAACGATATAGGGGATGCTATGCGAGGTGTACAAAGCAGAGCGATATAGGGGAAGATATGAGAGGTGCACAAAAACACGGCAATACAGGGGAAGCTATGAGAGGTGCGCAAAAACACAGCGATATAGGAGAAGTTATGAGAGGTGCGTGAAAACACAGCGATATAGGGGAAGCTATGGGAGGTGCGCAAAAACACAGCGATATAGGGGAAGCTATGGGAGGTGCGCGAAAACACAGCGATATAGGGGAAGTTATGAGAGGTGCACGAGAGTACAGCGACATAGTGGTATCTATGGGAGGTGCGTGAAAACACAGCAATATAGGGGCAGGTATGAGAGGTGCACAAAAACACAACAATATAGGGGAAGTTATGAGAGGTCTGTGAAAACACGGCGATATACAGGAATGTATGGGAGGTGCGCGAAAACAGCGCTATAGTGGAATAAATGAGAGGTGCGCGAAAACACGGCGATATAGAGGAAGCTATGGGAGGTGCGTGAAAGCTGAGCAATACATGGGAAGGTATAGGACGTGCGCGAAAACACAGCGATATAGTGGAAAGTATGAGAGGTGCGCGAAAACACAGCGATATAGGGGAAGTTATGGGAGGTGCGCGAAAAAACAGCGATATAAGGGAAAGTATGGGAGGTGCGCGAAAAGACAGAGGTATAGGCGAAGCTATGGGATATGCACGAAAACACGGTGATATACGTGAAGGTATGAGAGTTGCATGAAAACATGTCGATATAGGGGAAGGTATGAGGGATGAGCGAAAACTCAGCTAAAAAGGGGAAGGTATGAGAGGTGCGCAAAAACACATCGATATAGGGGAAGCCATGAGAGGTGCGTGAAAACATGGCGATATAGGGGAAGTTATGCGAGGCTCGCGAAAACACAGTGATATAGGGGAAGCTATGAGATGTGCGTGAAAACACGCCGATATACGGGAAGATATGAGAGGTGTACGAATACACGGCGATATACGTAAAGGTATGAGAGGTGCTTGAAAACACGTCGATATAGGGGAAGCGATGAGAGGCTCATGAAAATGCAGCGATATAGGGGATGGTATGAGAGGTGCGTGAAAACACAACGATATAGGGGAAGGTATCAGAGGTGCATAAAAACACAGCGATTTCGAGGAAGCTATGAGAGGTGCGCGAAAACACAGCGATATAGGGGAAGCTATGAGAGGTGCGCGAAAACACATCGATATAAGGAAGCTACGAGAGGTGCGCGAAAACACAGCGATATAGTGGAAGGTATGAGTAGTGCGCGAAAACACAGCAATATATGTGAAGCTTTGGGAGGTGCACGAAAACAGAGCGATATAGGGGAAGGTATGAGATGTGCGAGAAAACACAGCGATTTCGTGGAAGCTATGGCAGGTGCGTGAAATAAAAGACGATATAGGAGAAGGCATGAGTGGTGGGCGAAAACACAGCGATATATGGGAAGCTATGGGAGGTGTGCAAAAACACAGCGATATAGAGGAAGATATGAGAGGTGCACAAAAACATTGCAATATATGGGAAGCTATGAGATGTGCGCGAAAACACGGCGATATATGAGAAGCTATGGGAGGTGTGTTAAAACAGGGAGATATAGGGGAAGTTATGAGAGGTGCGCAAACACACAGTGACGTAGGGTAAGCTATGGGAGGTGCGCGAAAGCAGAGCGATATACGGGAAGTGATGAGAGGTGCACGAGAGTACAGCGACATAGTGGTATCTATGGGAGGTGCGTGAAAACACAGCAATATACAGGCAGGTATGAGAGGTGCACAAAAACACAACAATATAGGGGAAGTTATGAGAGGTCTGTGAAAACACGGCGATATACAGGAATGTATGGGAGGTGCGCGAAAACAGCGCTATAGTGGAATAAATGAGAGGTGCGCGAAAACACGGCGATATAGAGGAAGCTATGGGAGGTGCGTGAAAGCTGAGCAATACATGGGAAGGTATAGGACGTGCGCGAAAACACAGCGATATAGTGGAAAGCATGAGAGGTGTGCGAAAACAGTGATATGGGGAAGCAATGGGAGTAGCATGAAAAAACAGCGATAAAAGGGAAAGTATGGGAGGTGCGCGAAAAGACAGAGGTATAGGCGAAGCTATGGGATATGCACGAAAACACGGTGATATACGTGAAGGTATGAGAGTTGCATGAAAACATGTCGATATAGGGGAAGGTATGAGGGATGAGCGAAAACTCAGCTAAAAAGGGGAAGGTATGAGAGGTGCGCGAGAACAGAACGATATAGGGGATGCTATGCGAGGTGTACAAAGCAGAGCGATATAGGGGAAGTGACTAGAGGTGTATGAGAACACAGCGACATAGGGGAATCTATGGGAGGTGCATGAAAACACAGCCATATTAGGAAGGTATGAGTGGTGCGCTAAAACACAACAATATAGGGGAAGGTATGAGTGGTGTGCGAAAAGACAGTGATATGCGGGAAGCTATGAGAGGTGCACGAAAACACATCGATATAGGGGAAGCTATGAGAGGTGTGCAAAAACACGTCGATATAGGGGAAGCGATGAGAGGCGCGCAAAAATGCAGCGATATAGGTATGGTACGAGAGGTGCGTGAAAATATAACGATATAGGGGAAGGTATCAGAGGTGCACAAAAACACAGCGATTTCGAGGAAGCTATGGGAGGTGCGCGGAAACACGGCCATATAGGGGAAGCTATGAGAGGTGCACGAAAACACAGAGATATAGGCGAAGCTATGGAGTTTGCACGAAAACACGGTGATATACGTGAAGGTATGACAGTTGCGTGAAAACATGTCGATACAGGGGAAGGTATGAGGGATGAGCAAATACTCAGCGATATAGGGGAAGGTATGAGAGGTGCGCGAAGGCACAGCAATATAAGAGATGCTATAGGTGGTGCACGAATTCACAGCGATATAGGGGACGTTATGAGATGTGCATTAAAACACGGCTATACAGGGGAAGCTATGAGAGGTGCGCAAAAATACAGCGATATAGGAGAAGTTATGAGAGGTGCGTGAAAACACAGCGATAAAGGTGAAGCTATGGGATGTGCGCAAAAAGACAGCGATATAGGGGAAGGTATGAGAGGTGCGTAAAAATACAGCGATACAGGAGAAGTTATGAAAGGTGCGTGAAAACACAGCGATATAGGGGAAGTTATGAGAGGTGCGTGAAAACACAGCAATATAGGGAAAGGTATGAGAGGTGCGCAAAAACAGGGCAATATAGTGGAAGCTATGGGATGTGCGCGAAAACATGGCGATATAGGGAAAGGTATGAGAGGTGCCTGAAAACACAGCGACTAAGGGGACACTATGGGAAATGCGCGAAAAGACAGTGATGCAGGGGAAGCTATGAGAGGTGTGCGAGAACACGGCGATATAGGGGAATGTATCAGAGGTGTGAGAGAACACAGCGATATAAGGGAAGGAATGAGAGGAGCAAAAACATAGCGATATAGGTGAAGACATGAGAGGTGCGCGAAAACACGGCGATATACGGAAAGCTATGAGAGGTGCGCGAAAACAGCGATGTTGGTGAAGCTATGGGAGGTGCGCGAAAACACAGCGATATAGGGGAAGGTATGAGAGGTGCGTGAAAACACAGCGATAAAGGTGAAGCTATGGGATGTGCTCGAAAAGACTGCGATATAGGGAAAGTTATGAGAGGTGCGTGAAAACACAGCGATATAGGGAAACGTATGAGAGGTGCGCGAAAACAGGGCAATATAGTGGAAGCTATGGGATGTGCGCGAAAACAGGGCGATGCAGGGGAAGGTATGAGACGTGCGCGAAAAGACAGCGATATAGGGGATGCTATGGAAGGTGCGCGAAAACACAGTGATATAGGGGAAGACATGAGAGGTGCGCAAAAACACGGCGATATAGGGAAAGCTATGAGAGGTGCGCGAAAACACAGCGATGTAGACGAAGCTATGGGAGGTGCGCGAAAACACAGCGATATAGTTGATGGTATGAGATGTGCATGAATACACAATGATATTGTGGAAGCCATGAGAGGTGCGCAAAAACACAGCGATATAGGGTAAGTTATGAGAGGTGCGTGAAAACACAGCGATATAGGGAAGGTATGAGAGGTGCGCGAAAACAGCAATATAGTGGAAGCTGTGGGATGTGTGCGAAAACAGGGCGATATAGGGGAAGGTATGACAGTTGCGCGAAAAGACAGTGATATAGGGCAAGGTATGAGAGGTGCGCGAGAACATGGCGATATAGGAGAAGTTATGAGAGGTGCCCGAAAACACGGCGATACAGGGGAATGTATCAGAGGTGCGAGAATACACAGCGATATAGGGGAAGTAATGAGAGGAGCAAAAACATAGCGATATAGGTTAATACATGAGAGCTGCACGAATACACGGTGATATAGGGGAAGCTATGAGAGGTGAGCAATAACACAGTGATAAAGGTGAAGCTATGGGATGTGCGCCAAAAGACTGCGATATAGGGGACGGTATGAAATGTGCATGAATACTCGGCGATATCGGGGAAGCCATGAGCGGTGCCCGAATACACAGCGATATAGGGGTAGGTATGAGAGGTAAGCAATAGCACAGCGATGAATGTGAAGCTATGAGATGTGCGCGAAAAGACAGTGATATCGGGGAAGGTATGAGAAGTGAGCGAAAACACAGCGATGTAGGCGAAGCTATGGGAAGTGCGCGAAAACACAGCGATATAGGTGACGGTATGAGATGTGCATGAATACACGGCAATATTGGGGAAGCAATGAGAGGTGCGCTAAAACACAGCGATATAGGGGAAGGTACGAGAGGTGCGCAAAAACACAGCAATATAGGGGACGTTTTGAGATGTGCATGAAAACACGGCTGTATAGGGGAAGCTATGAGAGGTGCGCAAAAATACAGCGATATAGGAGAAGTTATGAGAGGGGCGCGAAAACAGGGCGATATAGGGGAAGGTATGAGAGGTGCGCGAAGGCACAGTGATATAGGGGAAGCTATGAGAGGTGCGCGAAAACACAGCGATATAGGGGAAAGTGTGTGACGTGCGGGAAATCTTGGCGATACAGGGGAATGCATCAGAGGTGCGAGAAAACACAGTGATATAGGGGAAGGTATGAGAGGTGCGCAAAAACACAGCGATATAGGGGAAGTTATGAGAGGTGCGTGAAAACACAGAGATATAGGGGAAGTTATGAGAGGTGCATGAAAACACAGCGATATATGGAAAGGTATGAGACGTGCGTGAAAACAGGGCAATGTAGTGGAAGCTATGGGATGTGCGTGAAAACAGGGCAATATAGTGGAAGCTATGGGATGTGCTCGAAATCATGGCGACATAGGGAAAGGTATGAGAGGTGACTGGAAACACAGTGATTAAGGGGACGCTATGGGAAATGCACGAAAACACAGTGATACAGGGGAAGGTTTGAGAGGTGTGCGAGAACACGGCGATATAGGGGAAATTATGAGAGGTGCGCGAAAACACGGCGATACAGGGGAATGTATCAGAGGTGTGAGAAAACACAGCGATATAAGGGAAGTAATGAGAGGACCGAAAACATAGCGATATAGGTGAAGACATGAGAGGTGCGCGAAAACACGGCGATATAGGGGAAGCAATGAGAGGTGAGCAATAACACAGCGATAAAGGTGAAGCTATGGGATGTGCTCGAAATCATGGCGATATAGGGGAAATTATGAGAGGTGCACGAAAACACAGCAATGAAGGCGAAGATATGGGAGGTGTGCGAAAACAGGGTGATATATTGGAAGGTATGAGAGGTGCGTGAAAACACAGCGATATAGGGGAAGGTATGAGAGGTGTGCGAAGGCACAGCAATATAGGAGATGCTATGGGAGGTGCGCGAATTCACAGTGATATAGGGGATGTTATGAGATGTGCATTGAAACACGGCTATATAGTGGAAGGTATGAGAGGTGCGCAAAAATACAGCGATATCGGAGAAGTTATGAGAGGTGCATAAAAACACAGCGATATAGGGGCAGGTATGAGAGGTGCATGAAAACACAGCGATGTAGGGAAAGGTATGGAAGGTGCATGAAATCAGGGCGATATAGGGGAAGGTATGAGAGGTGCGCGAAGGCACAGCGATATAGGGATGCTATGGGAGGTGCGCGAAAACACAGTGAAATAGGGGACGTATGAGATGTGCATCAAAACATGGCGATACACTGAAAGCTATGAGAGGTGCTCGAAAACAAGGCAAAATACTGGAAGCCATGGGATGTGCGCGAAAACAGGGCGATATAGGGGAAGGTATGAGAGGTGCGCGAGAACACGGCGATATAGGGGAAATTATGAGAGGTGCGCAAAAACACGACGATAAAGTGGAATGTATCAGAGGTGCGAGAAAACACAGCGATATAGGGGAAGTAATGAGAGGAGCGAAAACATAGCGATAAAGGTGAAGACATGAGAAGTGCACGAATACACGGCGATATAGGGGAAGCTCTGAGAGGTGAACAATAACACAGCGATAATGGTGAAGTTATGGGATGTGCGCGAAAACATGGCAATATAGGGAAAGGTATGAGAGGTGCCTGAAAACACAGTGATTAAGGGGACACTATGGGAAATGCGCGAAAACACAGCGATATAGGGCAATGCATGAGAGGTGCGCAAGAACACGGCGATATAGGTGAAGTTATGAGAGGTGCGCGAAAACACAGCGATGAAGACGAAGATATGGGAGATGCACGAAAACACGGCGACATAAGTGAAGGTATGAGAGGTGCGCAAAGGCACAGTGATATAACGGACGTTATGAGATGTGCATGAAAACACGGCAATATAGGGGAAGTTATGAGAGGTGTGCAAAAATACAGCGATATAGGCGAAGTTATGAGTGGTGCGTGAAAACAGAGCGATATAGGGGAAGGTATGGGAATTGGGAGAAAACGGCGATATAGGGGAAGGTATGAGAGGTGCGCGAAGGCACAGTGATATAGGGGAAGCTATGAGAGGTGCGCGAAAACACAGCGATATAGGGGAAAGTGTGTGAGGTGCGCGAAATCTTGGCGATACAGGGGAATGCTTCAGAGGTGCGAGAAAACACAGTGATATAGGGGAAGGTATGAGACGTGCGCAAAAAGACAGCGATATAGGGGAAGTTATGAGAGGTGCGTGAAAACACAGAGATATAGGAGAAGTTATGAGAGGTTGCTAAGAGGATGCAGGGTGACTTGGATAGGTTGGGTGAGTGGGCAAACTCATGGCAGATGCAATTTAATGTGGATAAATGTGAAGTTATCCACTTTGGTGGCAAAAATAGGAAAACAGATTATTATCTGAATGGTGGCCGATTAGGAAAAGGGGAGGTGCAACGAGACCTGGGTGTCATTATACACCAGTCATTGAAAGTGGGCATGCAGGTACAGCAGGCGGTGAAAAAGGCGAACGGTATGCTGGCATTTATAGCGAGAGGATTCGAGTACAGGAGCAGGGAGGTACTACTGCAGTTGTACAAGGCCTTGGTGAGACCACACCTGGAGTATTGTGTGCAGTTTTGGTCCCCTAATCTGAGGAAAGACATCTTTGCCATAGAGGGAGTACAAAGAAGGTTCACCAGATTGATTCCTGGGATGGCAGGTCTTTCATATGAAGAAAGACTGGATAAACTGGGCTTGTACTCGTTGGAATTTAGAAGATTGAGGGGGGATCTGATTGAAACGTATAAGATCCTAAAGGGATTGGACAGGCTAGATGCGGGAAGATTGTTCCCGATGTTGGGGAGGTCTAGAACGAGGGGTCACAGTTTGAGGATAGAGGGGAAGCCTTTTAGGACCGAGGTTAGGAAAAACTTCTTCACACAGAGAGTGGTGAATCTGTGGAATTCTCTGCCACAGCAAACTGTTGAGGCCAGTTCATTAGCTATGTTTAAAAGGAAGTTAGATATGGCCCTTGTGGCTACAGGGGTCAGGGGGTATGGAGGGAAGGCTGGGTTCTGAGTTGGATGATCAGCCATGATCATAATAAATGGCGGTGCAGGCTCGAAGGGCCGAATGGCCTACTCCTGCACCTATTTTCTATGTTTCTATGTTTCTAAAGCACAGCGATATATGGAAAGGTATGAGAGGTGAGTGAAAACAGGGCACTACAGTGGAAGCTATGGGATGTGCGCGAAAACAGGGCAATATAGTGGAAGCTATGGGATGTGCTCGAAATCATGGCGACATAGGGAAAGGTATGAGAGGTGACTGGAAACACAGTGATTAAGGGGACGCTATGGGAAATGCACGAAAACACAGTGATACAGGGGAAGGTTTGAGAGGTGTGCGAGAACACGGCGATATAGGGGAAATTATGAGAGGTGCACGAAAACACAGCAATGAAGGCGAAGATATGGGAGGTGTGCGAAAACAGGGTGATATATTGGAAGGTATGAGAGGTGCGTGAAAACACAGCGATATAGGGGAAGGTATGAGAGGTGTGCGAAGGCACAGCAATATAGGAGATGCTATGGGAGGTGCGCGAATTCACAGTGATATAGGGGACGTTATGAGATGTGCATTGAAACACGGCTATATAGTGGAAGGTATGAGAGGTGCGCAAAAATACAGCGATATCGGAGAAGGTATGAGAGGTGCATGAAAACACAGCGATGTAGGGAAAGGTATGGAAGGTGCACGAAATCAGGGCGATATAGGGGAAGGTATGAGAGGTGCGTGAAGGCACAGCGATATAGGGAATGCTATGGGAGGTGTCCGAAAACACAGTGATATAGGGGACGTATGAGATGTGCATCAAAACATGGCGATACACTGAAAGCTATGAGAGGTGCGCGAAAACAAGGCAAAATACTGGAAGCCATGGGATGTGCGCGAAAACAGGGCGATATAGGAGAAGGTATGAGAGGTGCGCGAGAACACGGTGATATAGGGGAAATTATGAGAGGTGCGCAAAAACACGATGATACAGGGGAATGTATCAGAGGTGCGAGAAAACACAGCGATATAAGGGAAGTAATGAGAGGACCGAAAGCATAACGATATAGGTGAAGACATGAGAGGTGCACGAATACACGGTGATATAGGGGAAGCTATGAGAGGTGAGCAATAACACAGCGATAAAGGTGAAGCTATGGGATGTGCGCGAAAAGACAGTGATATAGGGGACGGTATGAGATGTGCATGAATACTCGGCGATATCGGGGAAGCCATGAGAGGTGCGCGAATACACAGCGATATAGGGGAAGGTATGAGAGGTGAGGAATAACACAGCAATGAATGTGAAGCTATGAGATGTGCGCGAAAAGACAGCGATATAGGGGAAGGTACGAGAGGTGCGCAAAAACACAGCAATATAGGGGACGTTTTGAGATGTGCATGAAAACACGGCTATATAGGGGAAGCTATGAGATGTGCGCAAAGACACAGCGATATGGGGGAAGGTACGGGAGGTGCGCGAAAACAGGACGATATAGGGGAAGGTATGAGAGGTGCGCAAAGGCACAGTGATATATGGGATACTATGGGAGGTGCGCGAATACACAGCGATATAGGGGACGTTATGAGATGTGCATGAAAACACGACAATATAGGGGAAGTTATGAGAGGTGCGCAAAAATACAGCGATAGAGGCGAAGTTATGAGTGGTGCGTGAAAACAGAGCGATATGGGGAAAGTAGGAGAGGTGCACAAAAACACAGCGATATAGGGGAAGTTATGAGAGGTGCGTGAAAACACAGAGATATAGGGGAAGTTATGAGAGGTGCATGAAAACACAGCGATATATGGAAAGGTATGAAAGGTGCGTGAAAACAGGGCAATATAGTGGAAGCTATGGGATGTGTGCGAAAACAGGGCAATATAGTGGAAGCTATGGGATGTGCTCGAAATCATGGCGACATAGGGAAAGGCATGAGAGGTGACTGAAAACACAGTGATTAAGGGGACGCTATGGGAAATGCACGAAAACACAGTGATATAGGGGAAGGTATGAGAGGTGTGCGAGAACACGGCGATATAGCGGAAATTATGAGAGGTGCCCGAAAACACAGCGATGAAGGCGAAGATATAGGAGGTGTGCGAAAACAGGGCGATATAGGGGAAGGTATGAGAGGTGAGCAATAACACAGCGATGAATGTGAAGCTATGAGATGTGCGCAAAAAGACAGTGATATCGGGGAAGGTATGAGAGGTGAGCGAAAACACAGCGATGCAGGTGACGGTATGAGATGTGCATGAATACACGGCGATATTGGGGAAGCAATGAGAGGTGCGCTAAAACACAGCGATATAGGGGAAGGTACGAGAAGTGCGCAAAAACACAGCAATATAGGGGACGTTTTGAGATGTGCATGAAAACACGGCTATATAGGGGAAGCTATGAGAGGTGCGCAAAGACACAGCGATATCGGGAAAGGTATGGGAGGTGTGCGAAAACAGGACGATATAGGGGAAGGTATGAGAGGTGCGCAAAGGCACAGCGATATAGGGGATGCTATGGGAGGTGCACGAAAACACAGTGATATGGGGAAGACATGAGAGGTGCGCGAAAACAGGGCAATATAGTGGAAGCTATGGGATGTGCTCGACATCATGGCGGTATACGGAAAGGTATGAGAGGTGACTGAAAACACAGTGATTAAGGGGACGCTATGGGAAATGCACGAAAACACAGTGATATAGGGGAAGGTATGAGAGGTGTGCGAGAACACAGCGATATAGGGGAAATTATGAGAGGTGCGCGAGATCACGGCGATATAGGGGAAATTATGAGAGGTGCACGAATACACGGAGATATAGGGGAAGCTATGAGAGGTGAGCAATAACACAGTGATAAAGGTGAAGCTATGGGATGTGCGCCAAAAGACAGCGATATAGGGGACGGTATCAGATGTGCATGAATACTCGGCGATATCGGGGAAGCCATGAGAGGTGCGCGAATACACAGCGATGAAAGCGAAGATACGGGAGATGCGCGAAAACACGACGATATAATTGAAGGTATGAGAGGTACGTGAAAACACGTCGGTATAGGGGAAGGTATGAGAGGTGCGCAAAAACACAGCGATATCGGGGAAGGTACGGGAGGTGCGCGAAAACAGGACGATATAGGGGAAGGTATGAGAGGTGCGCAAAGGCACAGCGATATAGGGGATGCTATGGGAGGTGCACGAAAACACAGTGATATGGGGTAGACATGAGAGGTGCGCGAAAACAGGGCAATATAGTGGAAGCTATGGGATGTGCTCGACATCATGGCGATATACGGAAAGGTATGAGAGGTGACTGAAAACACAGTGATTAAGGGGACGCAATGGGAAATGCACGAAAACACAGTGATATAGGGGAAGGTATGAGAGGTGTGCGAGAACACAGCGATATAGGGGAAATTATGAGAGGTGCGCGAGAACACGGCGATATAGGGGAAATTATGAGAGGTGCACAAATACACGGAGATATAGGGGAAGCTATGAGAGGTGAGCAATAACACAGTGATAAAGGTGAAGCTATGGGATGTGCGCCAAAAGACAGTGATATAGGGGACGGTATCAGATGTGCATGAATACTCGGCGATATCGGGGAAGGCATGAGAAGTGCGCGAATACACAGCGATATAGGGGAAGGTATGAGAGGTGAGCAATAACACAGCGATGAATGTGAAGCTATGAGATGTGCGCGAAAACAGGGCGATATAGGGGAAGGTATGACAGGTGCGCGAAAAGACAGCGATATAGGGCAAGGTATGAGAGGTGCACGAAAACACAACGATGAAAGCGAAGATATGGGAGATGCGCGAAAACACGACGATATAATTGAAGTTATGAGAGGTACGTGAAAACACGTCGGTATAGGGGAAGGTATGAGAGGTGCGCAAAAACACAGCGATATCGGGGAAGGTACGGGAGGTGCGCGAAAACAGGACGATATAGGGGAAGGTATGAGAGGTGCGCAAAAACACAGCGATATAGGGGTTGCTATGGGAGGTGCGCGAATTCACAGCAATATAGGGCACGTTTTGAGATGTGCATTAAAACACGGCTATATAGGGGAAGCTATGAGAGGTGCGCAAAAATACAGCGATACAGGAGAAGTTATGAGAGGTGCATGAAAACACAGCGATATAGGGGAAGGTATGAGAGGTGCACGAAAACACAGCGATATAGGGGAAGGTATGGGAAGTGCGCGAAAACAGGGCGATATAGGGGAAGGTATGAGAGGTGCGCAAAGGCACAGCGATATAGGGGATGCTATGGGAGGTGCGCAAAAACACTGTGATATAGGGGACGGTATGAGATGTGCATCAAAACACAGCGATATAGAGTAAGCTATGAGAGGTGCATGAAAACATTGCAATATAGGGGAAAGTGTGAGAGGTGCGCGGAATCTTGGCGATACAGGGGAATGCATCAGAGGTGCATGAAAACACAGCGATGTAGGGGAAGTTATGAGAGAAGCGAAAACATAGCGATATAGGTGAAGACATGAGAGCTGCGTGAAAACACGGCGATATAGGGGAAGCTATGAGAGGTGCGCAAAAACACAGCGATGAAGGCGAAGATATGGGATGTGTGCAAAAACAGGGCGATATAGTGGAAGGTATGAGAAGTGCGCGAAGGCACAGCGATATAGGGGATGCTATGGGAGGTGCTTGAATACAGAGCGATATCGGGGGTGTTATGAGATGAGCATGAAAACACGGCGATATTGGGGAAGCCATGAGAGGTGCACGAAAACACAGCGATATAGGGGAAGGTATGAGAGGTGCACAAAAACACAGCGATATGGGAGAAGTTATGAGAGGTACGTGAAAACACAGCGATATAGGGGAAGGTATGAGAGGTGCACGAAAACACAGCGATATAGGGAATGCTATGGGAGGTGCGCGAAATCACAGTGATACAGGGGAAGACGAGAGGTGCGCGAAAACAGGGCAATATAGTGGAAGCTATGTGATGTCCGCAAAAACAGGACATTATTGGGGAAGGTATGAGAGGTGCGCTAAAACACAGCGATATAGTGGATGCTATTGGACATGCGCGAAAACACAGTGATATAGGGGATGGTATGAGATGTGCATCAAAACACGGCGATACACTGGAAGCTATGAGAGGTGCGCGAAAACAAGGCAAAATACTTGAAGCCATGGGAGGTGCGCGAAAACAGGGCGATATAGGGGAAGATATGACAGGTGCGCGAAAAGACAGCGATATTGGGGAAGTTATGAGAGGTGCATGAAAACACAGCGATATAGGGAAAGGTATGGAAGGTGCACGAAAACAGGGCGATATAGGGGAAGGTATGAGAGGTGCACGAAAACAGGGCGATATAGGGGAAGGTATGAGAGGTGCGCGAAGGCACAGCGATATAGGGGATGCTATGGGAGGTGCGCGAAAACACAGTGATATAGGGGACGTATGAGATGTGCATCAAAACACGGTGATACACTGGAAGCTATGAGATGTGCGCGTAAACAAGGCAAAATACTGGAAGCCATGGGATGTGTGCGAAAACAGGGTGATATAGGGGAAGGTATGAGGGGTGAGAGAAAAGACAGCGATATAGGGCAAGATATGAGAGGTGCGTGAGAACACGGCGATATAGGGGAAATTATGAGAGGTGCGGAAAAACACAGCGATACAGGGGAAGTTATGAGAGGTGCGTGAAAACACAGCGATATAGGGAAAGGTATGAGAGGTGCGCAAAAACAGGGCAATATAGTGGAATCTATAGGATGTGCGCGAAAACAGGGCGATATAGTGGAAGGTATGAGAGGTGCGCGAAAAGACAGCGATATAGGGGAAGACATGAGAGGTCCGCGAAAAAAAGGCAATATAGTGGAAGCTATGGGATGTGCGCGAAAACATGGCGATATAGGGAAAGGTATGAGAGGTGCCTGAAAACACAGCGATTAAGGGGACACTATGGGAAATGCGCGAAAACACAGTGATGTAGGGCAAGGTATGAGAGGTGTGCGAGAACACGGCGATATAGGGGAAATTATGAGAGGTGCGCGAAAACACGGCGATACAGGGGAATGTATCAGACGTGTGAGAAAAAACAGCGATATAAGGGAAGTAATGAGAGGTGCGCGAAAACACAGCGATATAGGGAAAGCTATGAGAGGTGCGCGAAAACACAGCGATGTAGGCGAAGCTATGGGAGGTGCGCGAAAACACAGCGATATTGAGGAAGCCATGAGAGGTGCGTGAAAATACAGCAATAAAGAGGAAGTTATAAGAGGTGCGTGAAAACACAGCGATATAGGGAAAGATATGAGAGGTGCGCGAAAACGGCAATATAGTGGAAGCTATGGGATGTGAGCCAAAACAGGGCGATATAGGGCAAGGTATGAGAGGTGAGCGAGAACACAGCGATATAGGTGAAGCTATGAGAGGTGAGCAATAACACCACGGTAAATGTGCAGCTATGGGATGTGCACGAAAAAACAGCGATATAGGGGATGTTATGAGAGGTGCGCGAAAACACAGCGATGAAGGCGAAGATATGGGAGGTGCGAAAAGACACAGCGATATCGTGGAAGGTACGGGAGGTGCGCGAAAACAGGACGATATAGGGGAAGGTATGAGAGGTGCGCAAAGGCACAGTGATATGGGGATACTATGGGAGGTGCGCGAATACACAGCGATATAGGGGACTTTATGAGATGTGCATGAAAACACGACAATATAGGGGAAGTTATGAGAGGTGCGCAAAAATACAGCGATATAGGAGAAGTTATGAGAGGTGCTTGAAAACACAGCGATATAGGGAAAGGTATGAGAGGTGCGCGAAAACAGGGCAATATATTGGAAGCTATGGGATGTGCGCGAAAACAGGGCGGTATAGGGGAAGGTATGAGAGGTGCGCGAAAAGACAGCGATATAGGGGATGCTATGGGAGGTGCGCGAAAACACAGTGATATAGGGGAAGACATGAGAGGTGCACGAAAACAAGGCAATATAGTGGAAGCTATGGGATGTGCCCAAAAATACAGCGATATAGGAGAATTTATGAGTGGTGCGTGAAAACAGAGCGATATAGGGGAAAGTATGAGAGGTGCACAAAAACATAGCGATATAGGGGAAGGTATGCGAGGTGAGCAATAACACAGTGATATGGGGAAGACATGAGAGGTGCGCGAAAACAGGTCGATATAGGGGAAGGTATGAGAGGTGCGCGAAGGCACAGCGATATAGGGGATGCTATGGGAGGTGCGCGAAAACACAGTGATATAGGGGAAGACATGAGAGGTGCGCGAAAACAGGGCAATATAGTGGAAGCTATGGGATGTGCGCGAAAACATGGCGATATAGGGAAAGGTATGAGAGGTGACTGAAAACACAGTGATTAAGGGGACGCTATGGGAAATGCACGAAAACACAGTGATATAGGGGAAGGTATGAGAGGTGTGCGAGAACACGGCGATATAGGGGAAATTATGAGAGGTGCGCGAAAACACGGCGATACAGGGGAATGTATCAGAGGTGTGAGAAAACACAGCGATATAAGGGAAGTAATGAGAGGACCGAAAACATAGCGATATAGGTGAAGACATGAGAGGTGCGCGAAAACACGGCGATATAGGGGAAGCAATGAGAGGTGAGCAATAACACAGCGATAAAGGTGAAGCTATGGGATGTGCGCGAAAAGACAGCGATATAGGGGAAGGTATGAGAGGTGCGCGAAAACACAGCGATGAAGGCGAAGATATGGGAGGTGTGCGAAAACAGGGCGATATAGTGGAAGGTATGAGAGGTGCGTGAAAACACAGCGATATAGGGGAAGGTATGAGAGGTGCGCGAAGGCACAGCAATATAGGAGATGCTATGGCAGGTGCACGAATTCACAGCGATATAGGGGACGTTATGAGATGTGCATTAAAACACGGCTATATAGGGGAAGCTATGAGAGGTGCGCAAAACTACAGCGATATAGGAGAAGTTATGAGAGGTCCGTTAAAACACAGCGATATAGGGGAAGTTATGAGAGGTGTGCAATAACACAGCAATAAAGGTGAAGCTATGAGAGGTGCGCAAAAATACAGTGATACAGCAGAAGTTATGAGAGGTGCGTGAAAACACGGCAATATAGGGAAAGTTATGAGAGGTGCGCGAAAGCAGGGCAGTATTGTGGAAGCTATGGGATGTGCGCGAAAACAGGGCGATATAGGGGAAGGTAAGAGAGGTGCGCGAAAAGACAGCGATATAGGGGATTCTATGGGAGGTGCGCGAAAACACAGTGATATAGGGGAAGACATGAGAGGTGCGCGAAAACAAGGCAATATAGTGGAAGCTATGGGATGTGCGCGAAAACATGGCGATATAGGGAAAGGTATGAGAGGTGCCTGAAAACACAGCGACTAAGGGGACACTATGGGAAATGCGCGAAAAGACAGTGATGTAGGGGAAGCTATGAGAGGTGTGCGAGAACACGGCGATATAGGGGAAATTATGAGAGGTGCACGAAAACACGGCGATACAGAGGAATGTATCAGAGGTGTGAGAAAACACAGCGATATAAGGGAAGTAATGAGAGGAGCAAAAACATAGCGATATAGGTGAAGACATGAGAGGTGCGCGAATACACAGCGATATAGGGGAAGGTATGAGAGGTGAGCAATAACACAGCGATAAAGGTGAAGCTATGAGAGGTGCGCAAAAATACAGCGATATAGGAGAAGTTATGAGAGGTCCGTGAAAACACAGCGATATAGGAGAAGTTATAAGAGGTGCGTGAAAACACAGCGATAAAGGTGAAGCTATGGGAGGTGCATGAAAACACAGTGATATAGTGGAAGACATGAGAGGTGCACGAAAACAAGGCAATATAGTGGAAGCTATGGGATGTGCGCAAAAACATGGCAATATAGGGAAAGGTATGAGGTGCCTGAAAACACAGCGATTAAGGGGACACTGTGGGAAATGCGCGAAAAGACAGCGATATAGGGGAAGATATGAGAGGTGCGCGAAGGCACAGCGATATAGGGGAAGGTATGGGAAGTGCGCGAAAACAGGGGGATATAGGGAAAGGTATGAGAGGTGCGCGAAAACAGGGCAATATAGTGGAAGCTATGGGATGAGCGCGAAAACAGGGTGATATAGGGGAAGGTATGAGAGGTGCGCGAGAACACGGCAATACAGGGGAATGTATCAGAGGTGCGAGAAAACACAGCGATATAGGGGAAGTTATGAGAGGTGCCCGAAAACACGGCGATACAGGGGAATGTATCAGAGGTGTGAGAAAACACAGCGATATAGGGGAAGTAATGAGAGGAGCAAAAAGATAGCAATATAGGTTAATACATGAGAGGTGCACGAATACCCGGCGATATAGGGGAAGCTATGAGAGGTGAGAAATAACACAGTGATAAAGCTGAAGCTATGGGATGTGCGCCAAAAGACAGCGATATAGGGGACGGTATGAGATGTGCATGAATACTCGGCGATATCTGTGAAGCCATGAGAGGTGCGCGAATACACAGTGATATAGGGGAAGGTATGAGAGGTGAGCAATACCAGAGCGATGAATGTGAAGCTATGAGATGTGCGCGAAAAGACAGCGATATCGGGGAAGGTATGAGAGGTGAGCGAAAACACAGCGATGTAGGTGACGGTATGAGATGTGCATGAATACACGGCGATATTGAGGAAGCCATGAGAGGTGCGTGAAAACACAGCGATATAGGGAAAGGTATGAGAGGTGCGCGAAAACGGCAATATAGTGGAAGCTATGGGATGTGCGCCAAAACAGGGCGATATAGGGGAAGTTATGAGAGGTGCGCGAAAACACAGCGATGAAGGCTAAGATATGGGAGATGCGCGAAAACACGGCGATATAAGTGAAGGTATGAGAGGTACGTGAAAACACGTAGATATAGGGGAAGGTATGAGAGGTGCGCAAAGGCACAGTGATATGGTGATACTCTGGGAGGTGCGCGAATACACAGCGATATAGGGGACTTTATCAGATGTGCATCAAAACACGGCAATATAGGGGAAGTTATGAGAGGTGCTCAAAAATACAGCGATATAGGAGAAGTTATGAGTGGTGCGTGAAAACAGAGCGATATAGGGGAAGTATGAGAGGTGCGTGAAAACACAGCGATATAGGGTAAGGTATGGGAGGTGCGCGAAAACAGGTCGATATAGGGGAAGGTATGAGAGGTGCGCGAAGGCACAGCGATATAGGGGATGCTATGGGAGGTGTGCGAAAACACAGTGATATAGGGGAAGACATGATAGGTGCGCGAATACACAGCGATATTTGGGAAGGTATGAGAGGTGAGCAATAACACAGCAATAAAGGTGAAGCTATGAGAGGTGCGCAAAAATACAGCGATATAGGAGAAGTTATGAGAGGTCCGTGAAAACACAGCGATATAGGGGAAGTTATGAGAGGTGCGTGAAAACACAGCGATAAAGGTGAAGCTATGGGATGTGCGCGAAACGACAGCGATATAGGGGAATGTATGAGAGGTGCGCGAAAACACAGCGATGAAGGCGAAGATATGGGAGATGCGCGAAAACACGGCGATATAAGTGAAGGTATGAGAGGTACGTGAAAACACGTCGATATAGGGGAAGGTATGAGAGGTGCGCAAAAACACTGCGATATCGGGGAAGGTACGGGAGGTGCGCGAAAACAGGACGATGTAGGGGAAGGTATGAGAGGTGCGCAAAGGCACAGTGATATAGGGGATACTATTGGAGGTGAGCGAATACACAGCGATATAGGGGACGTTATGAGATGTGCATGAAAACACGGCAATATAGGGGAAGTTATGAGAGGTGCGCAAAAATACAGCGATACAGGGGAAGGTATGTGAGGTGAGCAATAACACAGTGATAAAGGTGAAGCTATGGGATGTGCCCCAAAAGACAGCCATATAGGGGACGGTATGAGATGTGCATGAAAACACGGCAATATAGGGGAAGTTACGAGAGGTGCGCAAAAATACAGCGATATAGGGGAAGTTATGAGAGGTGCGTGAAAACGCAGCGATATCGGGGAAGGTATGAGAGGTGCACGAAAACACAGCGATATAGGGGAAGGTATGGGTGGTGCGCGAAAACAGGTCGATATAGTGGAAGCTATGCGATGTGCGCGAAAACAGGGCGATATAGTGGAAGCTATGGGATGTGCTCGAAATCATGGCGACATAGGGAAAGGTATGAGAGGTGACTGAAAACACAGTGATTAAGGGGATGATATGGGAAATGCACGAAAACACAGTGATATAGGAGAAGGTATGAGAGGTGTGCGACAACACGGCGATATCAGGGAAATTATGAGAGGTGCGCGAAAACACGGCGATACAGGGGAATGTATCAGAGGTGCGAGAAAACACAGCGATATAGGGGGAGTAATGAGAGGAGCAAAAAAACAGCGATATAGGTTAATACATGAGAAATAAGATGCAGCTATGGGATGTGCGCGAAAAGACAGCGATATAGGGGGAGTTATGAGAGGTGCGCGAAAACACAGCGATATAGGGGAAGGAATGAGAGGTGCGCGATAAGAGAGCGATATAGGGCAAGGTATGAGAGGTGCGCGAGAACACGGCGATTTAGGGGAAGGTATGGGTGGTGCGCAAAACTAGGGCGTTATAGGGGAATGTATGAGAGGTGTGCAAATGCACAGCAATATAGGGGACGTTTTGAGATGTGCATGAAAACACGGCTATTTAGTGAAAGCTATGAGAGGTGAGCAAAAATACAGCGAAATAGGAGAAGTTATGAGGGGAGCGTGAAAACACAGCGATATAGGGGAAGGTATGGGAGGTGTGCGAAAACAGGGGGATATAGGGGAAGGAATGAGAGGTGTGTGAAAAGAGAGCGATATAGGGCAAGGTATGAAAGGTGCGCGAGAACACGGCGATATAGGGGAAGTTCTGAGAGGTACGTGAAAACACAGCGATATAGGGAAAGGGATGAGAGGTGCGCGAAAACATTGCGATATAGGGGAAGTCATGAGATGTGCGCGAAAACACAGCGATATAGGGGAAGTTATGAGAGATGCGTGAAAACAGAGCAATATCGGGGAAGGTATGAGAGGTGCACGAAAACACAGCGATATAGGGGAAGGTATGGGTGGTGCGCGAAAATAGGGCGATATAGGGGAATGTATGAGAGGTGCGCAAAGGCACAGCAATATAGGGGATGCTATGGGAGGTGCGCAAAAACACAGCAAAAAAGGGGACGTTTTGAGATGTGCATGAAAACACGGCTATATAGCGAAAGCTATGAGAGGTGCGCAAAAATACAGCAATATAGGAGAAGTTATGAGAGGAGCGTGAAAACACAGCGATATAGGGGAAGGTATGGGAGGTGTGCGAAAACAGGGCGATATAGGGGAAGAATGAGAGGTGCGCGAAAAGAGAGCGATATAGGGCAAGGTATGAGAGGTGCGCGAGAACGTGGCGATATAGGGGAAGTTCTGAAAGGTGCGCGAAAACACGGCGATACAGGGGAATGTATCAGAGGTGATAGAAAACAGCGATGTAGGGGAAGTAATCAGAGGAGCGAAAACATAGCGATATAGGTAAGACATGAGAGGTGCACGAATACACAGCGATATAAGGGAAGCTATGAGAGGTGAGCAATAACACAGTGATAAAGGTGAAGCTATGGGATGTGCGCCAAAAGACAGCGATATAGGGGAAGGTATGGGAGGTGAGCAAAAACACAGCGATATAGGTGATGGTATGAGATGTGCATGAATACACGGCGATATTGGGAAAGCAATGAGAGGTGCGCTAAAACACAGCGATATAGGGGAAGGTACGAGAGGTGCGCAAAAACACAGCGATATAGGGGAAATTAAGAGAGGTACATGAAAACACAGCGATATAGCGGAAGGTATGAGAGGTGCGCGAAAACACGGCGATACAGGGGAATGCATCAGAGGTGCGAGAAAACACAGCGATATAGGTGACGGTATTTGATGTGCATGAATACACGGCGATATTGGGGAAGCAATGAGAGGTGCGCTAAAACACAGCGATATAGGGGAAGGTACGAGAGGTGCGCAAAAACACAGCGATATAGGGGAAGTTAAGAGAGGTACGTGAAAACACAGCGATATAGGGAAAGGTATGAGAGGTGCGCGAAAACATTGCGATATAGGGGAAGTCATGAGATGTGCGCGAAAACACAGCGATATAGGGGAAGTTATGAGAGATGGGTGAAAGCAGAGCAATATCGGGGAAGGTATGAGAGGTGCACGAAAACACAGAGATATAGGGGAAGGTATGGGTGGTGCGCGAAACTAGAGCGACATAGGGGAATGTATGAGAGGTGCGCGAAGGCACAGCAATATAGGGGATGCTATGGGAGGTGCGCGAATTCACAGCAATAGAGGGGACGTTTTGAGATGTTCATGTAAACACGGCTATATAGTGAAAGCTATGAGAGGTGCGCAAAACTGCAGCGATATAGGAGAAGTTACGAGAGGAGCGTGAAAACACAGCGATATAGGGGAAGGTATGGGAGGTCTGCGAAAACAGGGCGATATAGGGGAAGTTCTTAGAGGTGCGCGAAAACACGGCGATACAGGGGAATGTATCAGAGGTGCGAGAAAACAGCGATGTAGGGGAAGTAATGAGAGGAGCGAAAACATAGCGATATAGGTAAGACATGAGAGGTGCACGAATACACGGCGATATAAGGGAGGCTATGAGAGGTGAGCAATAACACAGTGATAAAGGTGAAGCTCTGGGATGTGCGCCAAAAGACAGCAAAATAGGGGACGGTATGAGATATGTATGAATACTCGGCGATATCGGGGAAGCCATGAGAGGTGCGCAAATACGCAGCGATATAGGGGAAAGTATGAGAGGAGAGCAATAACAGAGCAATAAAGTTGAAGCTATGAGATGTGAGCGAAAAGACAGCAATACAGGGGAAGGTATGAGAGGTGCGCGAAAACACAGGGCTGTAGGCGTAGCTATAGAAGGTGGACGAAAACACAGCGATATAGGTGACGGTATGAGATGTGCATGAATACATGGCGATATTGGGGAAGCAATGAGAGGTGCGCTAAAACACTGCGATATAGGGGAAGGTACGAGAGGCGCGCAAAAACACAGCGATATAGGGGAAGTTATTAGAGGTGCGTGAAAACACAGCGATATAGGGAAAGGTATGAGAGGTGCGCGAAAACATTGCGATATTGGAGAAGTTATGAGAGGTGTGTGAAAACACAGCGATATCGGGGAAGGTATGAGAGGTGCCTGAAAACACAGTGACATATGGGAAGCTATGGGAGGTGCACGAAAACAGAGCGAGAAAGGAGAAGGTATGAGAGGTGTGAGAAAACACGGCGATATAGGGGAAGCTATGGGAGGTGCGTGAAGACACGTCGATATAGGGGAAGGTATGAGAGGTGCGCAAAAACACAGCGATTTGGGGTTAGCTATAAGAGATGCGCGAAATCATCGCAATATACAGGAAGCTATGAGAGGTGCGCGAAAACATGGCGAAAAATGGGAAGATGTGGGAAGTGTGTGAAAACACAGAGATATTGGGAAAGCCATGAGAGGTGCGTGAAAACACAGCGAAATAGGGGAAGGTATGAGAGGTGCGCGAAGGCACAGCAATATAGGAGATGCTATGGGACGTGTGCGAATTCACAGCGATATAGGGGACATTATGAGATGTGCATTAAAACACAGCTATATAAGGGAAGCTATGAGAGATGGGCAAAAATACAGCGATATAGGAGAAGTTATGAGAGGTGCATGAAATCACAGCGATATAGGAGAAGGTATGAGAGGTGCACGAAAACACAGCGTTGTAGGGGAAGGTACGGAAGGTGCGCGAAGACCCCAGTTGTTTACAATATATATTAATGACTTGGATGAGGGAGTTAAATGCAGCATCTCCAAGTTTGCGGATGACACGAAGCTGGGTGGCAGTGTTAGCAGTGAGGAGGATGCTAAGAGGATGCAGGGTGACTTGGATAGGTTGGGTGAGTGGGCAAACTCATGGCAGATGCAATTTAATGTGGATAAATGTGAAGTTATCCACTTTGGTGGCAAAAATAGGAAAACAGATTATTATCTGAATGGTGGCTGATTAGGAAAAGGGGAGGTGCAACGAGACCTGGGTGTGATCATACACCAGTCATTGAAAGTGGGCATGCAGGTACAGCAGGCGGTGAAAAACGCGAATGGTATGCTGGCATTTCTAGCGAGAGGATTTGAGTACAGGAGCAGGGAGGTACCGCTGCAGTTGTACAAGGCCTTGGAGAGACCACACCTGGAGTATTGTGTGCAGTTTTGGTCCCCTAACCTGAGGAAAGACTTCTTTGCCATAGAGGGAGTACAAAGAAGGTTCACCAGATTGATTCCTGGGATGGCAGGACTTTCATATGAAGGAAGACTGGATGAACTGGGCTTGTACTCGTTGGAATTTAGAAGATTGAGGGGGGATCTTATTGAAACGTATAAGATCCTAAAGGGATTGGACAGGCTAGATGCAGGAAGATTGTTCCCGATGTTGGGGAAGTCCAGAACGAGGGGTCACAGTTTGAGGATAGAGGGGAAGCCTTTTAGGACCGAGATTAGGAAAAACTTCTTCACACAGAGAGTGGTGAATCTGTGGAATTCTCTGCCACAGGAAACAGTTGATGCCAGTTCATTGGCTATGTTTAAGAGGGAGTTAGATATGGCCCTTGTGGCTACAGGGGTCAGGGGGTATGGAGGGAAGGCTGGGGCAGGGTTCTGAGTTGGATGATCAGCCATGATCATAATAAATGGCGGTGCAGGCTCGAAGGGCCGAATGGCCTACTCCTGCACCTATTTTCTATGTTTCTATGTAAAACAGGGCGATACACTGGAAGCTATGAGAGGTGCGCAAACACAAGGCAAAATACTGGAAGCCATGGGATGTGCGCGAAAACAGCGCAATATAGGTGAAGGTATGAGAGGTGAGCAAAAAGACAGCGATATGGGGGAAGGTATGAGAGGTGCGCGAGAACACGGCGATATAAGGGAAATTATGAGAGGTGCGCAAAAACACAGCGATATAGGGGAAGTTAAGAGAGGTACGTGAAAACACAGCGATATAGGGAAAGGTATGAGAGGTGCGCGAAAACATTGCGATATAGGGGATGCTATGGGAGGTGCGCGAATTCACAGCAATATAGGGGACGTTTTGAGATGTGCATGAAAACACGGCTACATAGTGAAAGCTAGAGAGGTGCACAAAAAAACAGCGATAAAGGAGAAGTTATGAGAGGAGAATGAAAACACAGCGATATAGGGGAAGGTATGAGAGGTGCGCGAGAACACGGCGATATTGGGGAAGTTCTGAGAGGTGCGCGAAAACACGGCGATACAGGGGAATGTATCAGAGGTGTGTGAAAACACAGCGATATAGGGGAAGTAATGAGAGGAGCGAAAACATAGCGATATAGATTAAGACATGAGACGTGCACGAATACACAGCGATATTGGGGAAGGTATGAGAGGTGAGCAATAACACAGCGATAAAGGTGAAGCTATGAGATGTGAGCAAAAAGACAGCGATATAGGGGAAGGTATGAGAGGTGCGCGAAAACACAGGGCTGTAGGCGTAGCTACGGTAGGTGTGCGAAAACACAGCGATATAGGTGACGGTATGAGATGTGCATGAATACACGGCGATATCGGGGAAGCCATGAGAGGTGCGTGAAAACACAGCGATATAGGGAAAGGTATGAGAGGTGCGCGAAAACATTGCGATATAAGGGAAGCCGTGAGATGTGCGCGAAAACACAGCGATATAGGGGAAGTTATGAGAGGTGCGTGAAAACCCAGCCATGTAGGGGAAGGTATGGAAGGTGGGCGAAATCAGGGCGATTTAGGGGAAGGTATGAGAGGTGCGCAAAGACACAGCTATATAGCGGATGCTATGGGAGGTGCGCGAAATCACAGTGATATAGGGGATGGTATGAGATGTGCGTCAAAACACGGCGATACACTGGAAGCTATGAGAGGTGCGCAAACACAAGGCAAAATACTGGAAGCCATGGGATGTGCGCGAAAACAGCGCAATATAGGTGAAGGTATGAGAGGTGAGCAAAAAGACAGCGATATGGGGGAAGGTATGAGAGGTGCGCGAGAACACGGCGATATTGGGGAAATTATGAGAGGTGTGCAAAAACACGACGATACAGGGGAATGTATCAGAGGTGCGAGAAAACACAGCGATATAGGGGAAGTAATGAGAGGAGTGAAAACATAACGATATAGGTGAAGACATGAGAAGTGCACGAATACACGGCGATATAGGGGAAGCTATGAGAGGTGAGCAATAACACAGCGATAAAGGTGAAGCTATGGGATGTGCGCGAAAAGACAGCGATATAGGGGAGGGTATGAGAGGTGCGCAAAAATACAGCGATATAGGAGAAGTTATGAGAGGTGCGTGAAAACAAAGTGATATAGGGGAAGACATGAGAGGTGCGCGAAAACAAGGCAATATAGTGGAAGCTATGGGACGTGCGCGAAAACATGGCGATATAGGGAAAGGTATGAGAGGTGCGTGAAAACACAGCGATATCGGGGAAGGTATGGGTTGTGTGCAAAAACAGGGCGATATAGGGGAAGGTATGAGAGGTGCGCGAAAAGACAGCGATATAGGGCAAGGTATGAGAGGTGCGAGAAAACACAGCGATATAGGGGAAGTAATGAGAGGAGCGAAAACATAGCGATATAGGTAAGACATGAGAGGTGCACGAATACACGGCGATATAGGGGAAGCTATAAGAGGTGAGCAATAACACTGTGATAAAGGTGAAGCTATGGGATATGCGCCAAAAGACAGCGATATAGGGGACGGTATGAGATGTGCATGAATACTCGGCGATATCGGGGAATCCATGAGAGGTGCGCGAATACACAGCAATATAGGGGAAGGTATGAGAGGAGGGCAATAACAGAGCAATAAAGGTGAAGCTATGAGATGTGCGTGAAAAGACAGCGATATAGGGGAAGGTATGGGAGGTGAGCTAAAACACAGCGATGTAGGCGAAGCTATGGGAGGTGCGCGAAAACACAGCGATATAGGTGACGGTATGAGATGTGCATGAATACATGGCGATATTGGGGAAGCAATGAGAGGTGCGCTAAAACACAGCGATATAGGGGAAGGTACGAGAGGTGCGCAAAAACACAGCGATATAGGGGAAGTTAAGAGAGGTACATGAAAACACAGCGATATAGCGGAAGGTATGAGAGGTGCGCGAAAACACGGCGCTACAGAGGAATGCATCAGAGGTGCGAGAAATCACAGTGATATAGGTGACGGTATTTGATGTGCATGAATACACGGCGATAGTGGGGAAGCAATGAGAGGTGCGCTAAAACACAGCGATATAGGGGAAGTTATGAGAGGAGCGTGAAAACACAGCGATATAGGGGAAGGTATGGGAGGTGTGCGAAAACAGGGCGATATAGGGGAAGGAATGAGAGGTGCGCGAAAAGACAGCGATATAGGGCAAGGTATGAGAGGTGCGCGAGAACACGGCGATATAGGGGAAGGTATGGGTGGTGCGCGAAACTAGGGCGTTATAGGGGAATGTATGAGAGGTGTGCAAATGCACAGCAATATAGGAGATGCTATGGGAGGTGTGCGAATTCACAGCAATATAGGGGACGTTTTGAGATGTGCATGAAAACACGGCTATATAGCGAAAGCTATGAGAGGTGCGCAAAAATACAGCGATATAGGAGAAGTTATGAGAGGAGCGTGAAAACACAGCGATATAGGGGAAGGTATGGGAGGTGTGCGAAAACAGGGCGATATAGGGGAAGGAATGAGAGGTGCGCGAAAAGAGAGCGATATAGGGCAAGGTATGAAAGGTGCGCGAGAATACGGCGATATAGGGGAAGTTCTGAGAGGTACGTGAAAACACAGCGATATAGGGAAAGGGATGAGAGGTGCGCGAAAACATTGCGAGATAGGGGAAGTGATGAGATGTGCGCGAAAACACAGCGAGAGTACAGGAGCAGGGAGGTACTACTGCAGTTGTACAAGGCCTTGGTGAGACCACACCTGGAGTATTGTGTGCAGTTTTGGTCCCCTAATCTGAGGAAAGACATCCTTGCCATAGAGGGAGTACAAAGAAGGTTCACCAGATTGATTCCTGGGATGGCAGTTCTTTCATATGAAGAAAGACTGGATGAACTGGGCTTGTACTCGTTGGAATTTAGAAGATTGAGGGGGGATCTGATTGAAACGTATAAGATCCTAAAGGGATTGGACAGGCTAGATGCGGGAAGATTGTTCCCGATGTTGGGGAGGTCTAGAACGAGGGGTCACAGTTTGAGGATAGAGGGGAAGCCTTTTAGGACCGAAGTTAGGAAAAACTTCTTCACACAGAGAGTGGTGAATCTGTGGAATTCTCTGCCACAGCAAACTGTTGAGGCCAGTTCATTAGCTATGTTTAAAAGGAAGTTAGATATGGCCCTTGTGGCTACAGGGGTCAGGGGGTATGGAGGGAAGGCTGGGTTCTGAGTTGGATGATCAGCCATGATCATAATAAATGGCGGTGCAGGCTCGAAGGGCCGAATGGCCTACTCCTGCACCTATTTTCTATGTTTCTATGTAAAACAGAGCAATATCGGGGAAGGTATGAGAGGTGCATGAAAACACAGCGGTATAGGGGAAGGTATGGGTGGTGCGCGAAAATAGGGCGATATAGGGGAATGCATGAGGGGTGCGCAAAGGCACAGCAATATAGGGGATGCTATGGGAGGTGCGCAAAAACACAGCAATATAGGGGACGTTTTGAGATGTGCATGAACACACGGCTATATAGTAAAAGCTATGAGAGGTGCGCAAAAATACAGCAATATAGGAGAAGTTATGAGAGGTGCGTGAAAACACAGCGATATAGGGGAAGTTATGAGAGTTGCGTGAAAACACAGCGATATAGGGAAAGGTATGAGAGGTGCGCGAAAACTGGGCAATATAGTGGAAGCTATGGGATGTGTGCGAAAACAGGGCGATATAGGGGAAGGTATGAGAGGTGCGCGAAAAGACAGTGATATAGGGGAAGGTATGAGAGGTGCGCGAGAACACGGCGATATAGGGGAAACTATGAGAGGTACACGAAAACACAGCGATACAGGGGAATGTATCACAGGTGTGAGAAAACACAGCGATATAGGGGAAGTAATGAGAGGAGCGAAAACATAGCGATATAAGTGAAGACATGAGAAGTGCACGAATACACGGCGATATAGGGGAAGCTATGAGAGGTGAGCAATAACACAGCGATAAAGGTGAAGCTATGGGATGTGCGTGAAAACACAGCGATATAGGGGAAGGTATGAGAGGTGCGTGAAAACACAACAATACAGGGAAAGGTATGAGAGGTGCACGAAAACATTGCGATATAGGGGAAGTCATGAGATGTGCGTGAATACACGGCGATATTGGGGAAGCCATGAGAGGTGCGCGAAAACACAGCGATATAGGGGAAGGTATGAGAGGTGCGCAAAAACACGGCGATATAGGGGAAGTTATGAGTGGTGCGTGAAAACGCAGCGATATAGGGGAAGTTATGAGAGTTGCATGAAAACACAGCGATATAGGTGACGGTATGAGATGTGCATGAATACATGGCGATATTGGGGAAGAAATGAGAGGTGAGTAATAACAGCGTGATAAAGGTGAAGCTATGGGATGTGCGCCAAAGTCAGCGATATAGGGAAGGTATGAGATGTGCATGAAAACAGGGCGATATAGGGGAAGGTATGAGAGGTGCGCAAAAACAAAGCGATATGGGGAATGTATGAGAGGTGCGCAAAAACACGGCAATATAGGAGAAGTTATGAGAGGTGCGTGAAAACACAGCGATATAGGGAAAGGTATGAGAGGTGCGCGAAAACACAGCGATACAGGGGAAGTTATGAGATGTGCGTGAAAACACAGCGATATAGGGGAAGTTATGAGAGTTGCGTGAAAACACAGCGATATAGGGAAAGGTATGAGAGGTGCGCGAAAACAGGGCAATATAGTGGAAGCTATGGGATGTGCGCGAAAACAGGGCGATATAGGGAAAGGTATGAGAGGTGCTGAAAACACAGTGGTTAAGGGGACGCTATGGGAAATGCGCCTAAAACACAGTGATGTAGGGGAAAGTATGAGAGGTGAGCGAGAACACAGCGATATAGGGGAAATTATGAGAGGTGCGCGAAAACACGACGATACAGGGGAATGTATCAGAGGTGTGAGAAAACACAGCGATATAAGGGAAGTAATGAGAGGAGCAAAAACATAGCAATATAGGTGAAGACATGAGAGGTGCGCGAAAATACTGCGAGATAGGGGAAGCTATGACAGTTGAACAAAAACACAGCGATAAAGGTGAAGCTATATCAGGGTGCGAAAAGACAGCGATATAGGGGAAGATATGAGAGGTGTGCAAAATCACAGTTATATAGGGGAAGCTATGGGAGATGCGCGAAAACACGGTGATATAGGGGAAGACATGAGAGGTGCGCGAAAACAGGGCAATAAAGAGGAAGCTATGGGATGTGCGCGAAAACACGGCGATACAGGGGAAGGTATGAGAGGTGAGCAATAACACAGCAATAAAGGTGAAGCTATGGGATGTGCACGAAAAGACAGCGATATAGGGGAAGGTATGAGAGGTGCGCGAAAACACAGCGATATAGGGGACGGTATGAGATGTGCATGAAAACACGGCGATATAGGGGAAGCTATGAGAGGTGCGCGAAAACACAGCGATATAGGGGAAGTTATGAGAGGTGCGTGAAAACACAGCGATATAGGGGAAGTTATGAGAGGTGCGTGAAAACACAGCGATATAGGGGAAGTTATGAGAGTTGCGTGAAAACACAGCGATATAGGGAAAGGTATGAGAGGTGCGCGAAAACAGGGCAATATAGTGGAAGCTATGGGATGTGCGCGAAAACAGGGCGATATAGGGGAAGGTATGAGAGGTGCGTGAAAACACAGCGATATAGGGGAAGGTATGAGAGGTGCGCGAGAACACGGCGATATAGGGGAAATGATGAGAGGTGCGCAAAAACACGACAATACAGGGGAATGTATTGGAGGTGTGAGAAAACACAGCGATATAGGGGAAGTAATGAGAGGAGCGAAAACATAGCGATATAGGTGAAGACATGAGAAGTGCACGAATACACGGCGATATAGGGGAAGCTATGAGAGGTGAGCAATAACACAGCAATAAAGGTGAAGCTATGAGATGTGCGCGAAAACACAGCGATTTAGGGGAAGGTATGAGAGGAGCGAAAACACAGCAATATAGGGGAAGATATGAGAGGTGCGCGAAAACACAGCGATATAGGGGAAGCTATGGGAGGTGCGCGAAAACACAGCGATATAGGGGAAGGTATGAGAGGTGCGCGAAAACACAGCGATATAGGGGAAGTTATGAGTGGTGCGTGAAAACGCAGCGATATAGGGGAAGTTATGAGAGTTGAATGAAAACACAGCGATATAGGGAAAGGTATGAGAGGTGCGCGAAAACAGGGCAATATAGTGGAAGCTATGGTATGTGCGTGAAAACAGGGTGATATAGGGGAAGGTATGGGTGGTGCGTGAAAACAGGGCGATATAGGGGAAGGTATGAGAGGTGCGCGAAGGCACAGCGATATAGGGGATGCTATGGGAGGTGCGCGAATTCACAGCAATATAGGGGACGTTTTGAGATGTGCATGAAAACACGGCTATATAGGGGAAGCTATGAGAGGTGCGCAAAAATACAGCGATATAGGGGAAGGTATGGGAAGTGCGCGAAAACACGGCGATACAGGGGAAGCTATGAGAGCTGCGCGAAAACACAGCGATATAGGGGAAGCAATGGGAGGAGCGAGAAAACACAACGATATAAGGGAAGGTATGAGAGGTGCGCGAAAACACAGCAATATAGTGGAAGCTATGGGATGTGCGCGAAAACAGGGCGATATAGGGAAATGTATGAGAGGTGCTGAAAACACAGCGGTTAAGGGGATGCTATGGGAAATGCGCCTAAAACACAGTGATGTAGGGGAAAGTATGAGAGGTGAGCGAGAACACGGCGATATAGGGGAAGGTATGAGAGGTGCGCGAAAACACGGCGATATAGGGGAAGGTATCAGAGGTGTGAGAAAACACAGCGATATAAGGGAAGTAATGAGAGGAGCAAACACATAGCAATATAGGTGAAGACATGAGAGGTGCGCGAAATCACAGTGATATAGGGTAAGTTATGAGAAGTGCGCAAAAAGTCAGCGATATAGGGGAAGTTATGAGAGGTGCGTGAAAACACAGCGATATAGGGAAAGGTATGAGAGGTGCGTGAAAACACAGCGATATAGGGGAAGGTATGAGAGGTGCGCGAAAACTGGGCAAATTAATGGAAGCTATGGGATGAGCGCGAAAACAGGGCGATATAGGGGAAGGTATGAGAGGTGCGCGAAAACACAGTGATATAGGGGAAGGTGTGAGAGGTGCACGAGAACACGGCGATATAGGGGAAATTATGAGAGGTACGCAAAAACACGACGATACAGGGGAATGTATCGGAGGTGTGAGAAAACACAGCGATATAGGGGAAGTAATGAGAGGAGCGAAAACATAGCGATATAAGTGAAGACATGAGAAGTGCACGAATACACGGCGATATAGGGGAAGCTATGAGGTGAGCAATAACACAGCGATAAAGGTGAAGCTATGGGATGTGCAAGAAAACAGGGCGATATAGGGGAAGGTATGAGAGGAGCAAAAACATAGCAATATAGGGGAAGATATGAGAGGTGCGCGAAAACACAGCGATGTAGGCAAAGCTATGGGAGGTGCGCGAAAACACAGCGATATAGAGGAAGGTATGAGAGGTGCGCGAAAACACAGCGATACAGGGGAAGCTATGAGAGGAGCGCGAAAACACAGCGATATAGGGGAAGGTATGAGAGGTGCGTGAAAACACAGCGATATAGGGGAAGGTATGAGAGGTGCGCGAAAACACAGCGATATAGGGGAAGCTATGAGATGTGCGCGAAAACAGGGCGATATAGGGGAAGGTATGAGAGGTGCGCGAAAAGACAGCGATATAGGGGAAGCTATGAGAGGTGCGCGAAAACACAGCGATATAGGTGACGGTATGAGATGTGCATGAAAACATGGCGATATAGGGGAAAGTATGAGAGGTGAGTAAAAACACAGTGATATAGGGGAAGCTATGGGAGGTGCACGAAAACACAGCGATATAGGGGAAGGTATGAGAGGTGCACGAAAACACAGCGATATAGTGGACGGTATTAGATGTGCATAAATACATGGCGATATTGGGGAAGCCATGAGAGGTGCGCGAAATCACAGTGATATAGGGTAAGTTATGAGAGGTGCGCAAAAACACAGCGATATAGGGGAAGTTATGAGAGGTGCGTGAAAACACAGCGATATAGGGGAAGTTATGAGAGTTGTGTGAAAACACAGCGATATAGGGAAAGGTATGAGAGGTGCGCGAAAACTGGGCAATATAGTGGAAGCTATGGGATGTGCGCGAAAACAGGGCGATATAGGGGAAGGTATGAGAGGTGCGCGAAAAGACAGTGATATAGGGGAAGGTATGAGAGGTGCACGAGAACACAGCGATATAGGGGAAATTATGAGAGGTGCGCAAAAACACGACGATACAGGGGAATGTATCAGAGGTGCGAGAAAACACAGCGATATAGGGGAAGTAATGAGAGGAGCGAAAACATAGCGATATAGGTTAAGACATGAGAGGTGCACGAATACACGGCGATATAGGGGAAGCTATGAGGTGAGCAATAACACAGCGATAAAGGTGAAGCTATGGGATGTGCGCGAAAACAGGGCGATATAGGGGAAGGTATGAGATTTGCATGAATACATGGCGATATTGGGGAAGAAATAAGAGGTGAGTAATAACAGTGTGATAAAGGTAAAGCTATGGGATGTGCGCCAAAAGACAGCGATATAGGGGAAGGTATGAGATGTGCATGAAAACACGGCGATATTGGGGAAGCCATGAGAGGTGCGTGAAAACACAGCGATATAGGGGAATGTATGAGAGGTGAGTGAAAACACAGCGATATAGGGGAAGCTATGGGAGGTGCGCGAAAACACAGCGATATAGGGGAAGGTATGAGAGGTGCATGAATACACAGCGATATAGGGGAAGCTATGAGAGGTGCGCGAAAACACAGCGATATAGGGGAAGGTATGAGAGGTGCGCAAAAACACAGCGATATAGGGGAAGTTATGAGAGGTGCGTGAAAACACAGCGATATAGGGGAAGGTATGAGAGGTGCGCGAAAACACAGCGATATAGGGGAAGTCATGAGAGGTGCGCAAAAACACAGCGATATAGGGGAAGTTATGAGAGGTGCACGAAAACACAGCGATATAGGGGAAGGTATGAGAGGTGCGCGAAAACAGGGCGATATAGGGGAAGGTATGAGAGGTGCGCGAAGGCACAGCGATATAGGGGATGCTATGGGAGGTGCGCGAAAACACAGCGATATAGGGGACGGTATGAGATGTGCATGAAAACACGGCGATATAGGGGAAGCTATGAGAGGTGTGCAAAAACACAGCGATATAGGGGAAGGTATGAGAGGTGCGCAAAAACACAGCGATATAGGGGAAGGTATGAGAGGTGCGTGAAAACACAGCGATATAGGGGAAGGTATGAGAGGTGCACGAAAACACAGCGATATAGGGGAAGATATGAGAGGTGCGCGAAAACACGGCGGTATAGGGGAAGCTATGAGAGGTGAGCAATAACACAGCAATAAAGGTGAAGCTATGGGATGTGCACGAAAACACAGCGATATAGGGGAAGGTATGAGAGGTGCACGAAAACACAGCGATGTAGGGGAAGGTATGGGAGGTGCGCGAAAACACAGCGATATAGGTGACGGTATGAGTTGTGCGTGAATACATGACGATATTGGGGAAGAGATGGGAGGTGAGCAATAACACAGTGATAAAGGTGAAGCTATGGGATGTGCGCCAAAAGACAGCGATATAGGGGAAGGTATGAGAGGTGCATGAAAACACAGCGATATAGGGGAAGACATGAGAGGTGCGCGAAAAGACAGCGATATAGGGGAAGGTATGAGAGGTGAGCGAAAACACAGCGATGTAGGCGAAGATATGGGATGTGTGCAAAAACAGGGCGATATATGGAAGGTATGAGAAGTGCGCGAAGGCACAGCGATATAGGGGATGCTATGGGAGGTGCTTGAATACACAGCGATATAGGGGGCGTTATGAGATGTGCATGAAAACACGGCGATATTGGGGAAGCCATGAGAGGTGCGCGAAAACACAGTGATATAGGGGAAGGTATGAGAGGTGTGCGAAATCACAGCGATATAGGGGATGTTATGAGAGGTGCCCGAAAACACGGCGATAAAGGGGAATGTATCAGAGGTGCGAGAACACAGAGCGATATAGGGAAAGTAATGAGAGGAGCGGAAACACAGCGATATAGGTGAAGACATGACAGGTGCGCGAAAACACGGCGATATAGGGGAAGCTATGAGAGGTGAGCAATAACACAGCGATAAAGGTGAAGCTATGGGATGTGCGCGAAAAGACAGCGATATAGGGGAAGGTATGAGAGGTGCGCGAAAACACAGCGATATAGGGGAAGCTATGGGAGGTGCGCGAAAACACAGCGATATAGGGGACGGTATGAGATGTGCATCAAAACACGGCGATACACTGGAAGCTATGAGAGGTGCGTGAAAACAAGGCAAAATACTGGAAGCCATGGGATGTGCGCGAAAACAGGGCGATATAGGGGAAGGTATGAGAGGTGAGCGAAAAGACAGCGATATGGGGGAAGGTATGAGAGGTGCGCGAGAACACGGCGATATAGGGGAAATTATGAGAGGTGCGCAAAAACACGACGATACAGGGGAATGTATCAGAGGTGCGAGAAAACACAGCGATATAGGGTAAATACTGAGAGGAGCGAAAACATAGCGATATAGGTGAAGACATGAGATGTGCACGAATACATGGCGATATAGGGGAAGCTATGAGAGGTGAGCAATAACACAGTGATAAAGGTGAAGCTATGGGATGTGCGCCAAAAGACAGCGATATAGGGGACGGTATGAGATGTGCATGAATACTCAGCGATATCGGGGAAGCCATGAGAGGTGCGCGAATACACAGCGATATAGGGGGAGGTATGAGAGGAGAGCAATAACACAGCAATAAAGGTGAAGCTATGGGAGGTGCGCGAAAACACAGCGATATAGGTGATGGTATGAGATGTGCATGAATACACGGTGATATTGGGGAAGCAATGAGAGGTGCGCTAAAAAACAGCAATATAGGGGAACGGACGAGATGTGCACAAAAAGACAGCGATATGGGGGAAGTTATGAGAGGTGCGTGAAAACACAGCGATATAGGGGAAGTTATGAGAGGTGCTTGAAAACACAGCGATATCGTGGAAGGTATGAGAGGTGCAGGAAAACACAGCGATATAGGGGAAGTTATGGGTGGTGCTCAAAAACAGGGCAATATAGGGGAAGGTATGAGAGGTGCACGAATTCACAGCAATATAGGGGACGTTTTGAGATGTGCATGGAAACACGGCTATATAGGGGAAGCTATGAGAGGTGCGCAAAAATACAGCGATATAGGAGAAGCTATGAGAGTTGCGTGAAAACACGGCGATATAGGGGAAAGAATGAGAGTAGCGTGAAAACATGGCGATACAGGGGAATGCATCAGAGGTGTGAGAAAACACAGTGATATAGGGGAAGTTATGAGAGGAGCGAAAACACAGCGATATAGGGGAAGACATGAGAGGTGCGCGAAATCACAGTGATATTGGGGAAGCTATGAGAGGTGAGCAATAACACAGTGATAAAGGTGAAGCTATGGGACGTGCGCGAAAAGACAGCGATATAGGGGAAGGTATGAGAGGTGCATGAAAACACAGCGATGAAGGCGAAGATATGGGAGGTGTGCGAAAACAGGGCGATATAGTGGAAGGTATGAGAGGTGCGCGAAGGCACAGCGATATAGGGGATTCTATGGGAGGTGCTTGAATACACAGCGATATAGGGTGCGTTATGATATGTGCATGAAAACACAGCGATATTGGGGAAGCCATGAGAGGTGCGCGAAAACACAGCGATATAGGGGAAGGTATGAGAGGTGCATCAAAACACGGCGATACACTGGAAGCTATGAGAGGTGCGCGAAAACAAGGCAAAATACTGGAAGCCATGGGATGTGCGCGAAAACAGCGCGATATAGGTGAAGGTATGAGAGGTGAGCGAAAAGACAGCGATATGGGGGAAGGTATGAGAGGTGCGCGAGAACACGGCGATATAGGGGAAATTATGAGAGGTGCGCAAAAACACGACGATACAGGGGAATGTATCAGAGGTGTGAGAAAACACAGCGATATAGGGGAAGACATGAGAGGAGCGAAAACATAGCGATATAGGTGAAGACATGAGAAGTGCACGAATACACGACGATATAGGGGAAGCTATGAGAGGTGAGCAATAACACAGCGATAAAGGTGAAGCTATGGGATGTGCGCGAAAAGACAGCGATATAGGGGAAGGTATGAGAGGTGCGCAAAAATACAGCGATATAGGAGAAGTTATGAGAGGTGCATGAAAACACAGCGATATAGGGGAAGACATGAGAGGTGCGCGAAAACAAGACAATATAGTGGAAGCTATGGGATGTGCGCGAAAACATGGCGATATAGGGAAAGGTATGAGAGGTGCGTGAAAACACAGTGATATAGGGGAAGACATGAGAGGTGCGCGAAAACACAGTGATATAGGGGAAGGTATGAGAGGTGTGCGAGAACACGGCGATATATGGGAAGTTATGAGAAGTGCGTGAAAACACGGCGATACAGGGGAATGTATCAGAGGTGTGAGAAAACACAGCGATGTAGGCGAAGCTATGGGAGGTGCCTGAAAACACAGCGATATAGGGGACGGTATGAGATGTGCATGAATACACGGCGATATTGGGGAAGCCATGAGAGGTGCGCGAAAACACAGCGATATAGAGTAAGGTATGAGAGGTGCGCAAAAACACAGCGATATAGGGCAAGTTATGAGTGGTGCATGAAAACACAGCGATATAGGGAAAGGTATGAGAGGTGCGCGAAAACAGGGCAATATAGTGGAAGCTATGGTATGTGCGCGAAAACAGGGCGATATAGGGGAAGGTATGAGAGGTGCGCGAAAAGACAGCGATATAGGGGAAGGTATGAGAGGTGAGCGAAAACACAGCGATGTATGCGAAGCTATGGGAGGTGCGCAAAAACACAGCGATATAGGTGACGGTATGAGATGTGCATGAATACATGGCGATATTGGGGAAGAAATGAGAGGTGAGTAATAACACTGTGATAAAGGTGAAGCTATGGGATGTGCACCAAAAGACAGCGATATAGGGAAGGTATGAGATGTGCATGAATGCTCGGCGATATCGGGGAAACCATGAGAGGTGCGCGAAAAGACAGCGATATCGGGGAAGGTATGGGAGGTGAGCTAAAACACAGCGATATGGGAGAAGTTATGAGAGGTGCGTGAAAACACAGCTATATAGGGGACGGTATGAGATGTGCATGAATACTCGGCGATATCGGGGAAGCCATGAGAGGTGCGTGAAAACACAGCGATATAGGGGAAGTTATGAGAGGTGCGTGAAAACACAGCGATATAGGGGAAGGTATGAGAGGTGAGCGAAAATATTGCGATATACGTGAAGCCATGAGATGTGCGTGAAAACACAGCGATATAGGGGAAGTTAAGAGAGGTGCGTGAAAACACTGCGATATAGGGAAAATTATGAGAGGTGAGCGAAAACATTGTGATATAGGCGAAGCCATGAGATGTGCGCGAAAACACAGCGATATAGGGGAAGGTATGAGAGGTGCGCGAAAACAGGGCGATATAGGGGAAGGTATGAGAGGTGCGCGAAAACACAGCGATATAGGGGAAGTTATGAGAGGTGCGTGAAAACACAGCGATATCGGGGAAGGTATGAGAGGTGCACGAAAACACAGCGATATAGGGGAAGTTATGAGAGGTGCGTGAAAACACAGCGATATAGGGGAAGGTATGAGAGGTGCACGAAAACACAGCGATATGGGGGAAGGTATGGGTGGTGCGCGAAAACAGGGCGATATAGCGGAAGGTATGAGAGGTGCGCGAAGGCACAGCAATATAGGAGATGCTATGGGAGGTACGCAAAAACACAGTGATATAGGGGACGGTATGAGATGTGCATCAAAACACGGCGATACAGACTAAGCTATGAGAGGTGCGTGAAAACATTGCGATATAGGGGAAAGTGTGAGAGGTGTGCGAATCCTTGGGGATACAGGGGAATGCATCAGAAGTGCGAAAAAACACAGTGATGGATGGGAAGTTTATGAGAAGCACGAAAACACAGCGATATGGGGAAGATATGGGTGGTGCGCGAAAACAGGGCGATATAGGAGAAAGTATGAGAGGTGCGCGAAGGCACAGCGATATAGGGGATGCTATGGGAGGTGCGCGAATTCACAGCAATATAGGGTACGTTTTGAGATGTGCATTAAAACACGGCTATATAGGGGAAGATATGAGAGGTGCTCAAAAATACAGCGATATAGGAGAAGTTATGAGAGGTGCGTGAAAACACAGCGAAGTAGGGGAAGGTATGAGAGGTGCGTGAAAACACAGCGATATAGGGGAAGGTATGAGAGGTGCGCGAAAACAGGGCAATATAGTGAAAGCTATGGGATGTGCTCGAAATCATGGCGATATAGAGAAAGGTATGAGAGGTGACTGAAAACACAGTGATTAAGGGGACGCTATGGGAAATGCACAAAAACACAGTGATATAGTGGAAGGTATGAGAGGTGTGCGAGAACACGGCGATATAGGGGGAATTATCAGAGGTGCACGAAAACACGGCGATACAGGGGAATGTATCAGAGGTGTGAGAAAACACAGCGATATAAGGGAAGTAATGAGAGGACCGAAAACATAGCGATATAGGTGAAGCTATGGGATGTGCGTGAAAAGACAGCGATATAGGGGAAGGTATGAGAGGTGCGCGAAAACACAGCGATGAAGGCGAAGATATGGGAGGTGTGCGAAAACAGGGCGATATAGTGGAAGGTATGAGAGGTGCGTGAAAACACAGCGATATAGGGGAAGGTATGAGAGGTGCGCGAAGGCACAGCGATATAGGAGATGCTATGGGAGGTGCACGAATTCACAGCGATATAGGGGACGTTATGAGATGTGCATTAAAACAGGGCTATATAGGGGCAGCTATGAGAGGTGCGCAAAAATACAGGGATATAGGAGAAGTTATGAGAGGTCCGTGAAAACACAGCGATATAGGGGAAGTTATGAGAGGTGCCTGAAAACACAGCGATTAAGGGGACACTATGGAAATGCGCGAAAAGACAGTGATGTAGGGGAAGGTATGAGAGGTGTGCGAAAACACGGCGATATAGGGGAAATAATGAGAGGACCGAAAACATAGCGATATCGGTGAAGACATGAGAGGTGTACGAATACACAGCGATATAGGGGAAGCTATGAGAGGTGAGCAATAACACAGCGATAAAGGTGAAGCTATGGGATGTGCGCGAAAAGACAGCGATATAGGGGAAGGTATGAGAGGTGCGCGAAAACACAGCGATGTAGGCGAAGCTATGGTAGATGCGCAAAAACACAGCGATATAGGGGAAGGTATGAGATGTGCATGAACACACGGCGATATTGGGGAAGCCATGAGAGGTGGGCGAAAACACAGCGATATAGTGGAAGTTATGAGAGGCGCGTGTAAACACAGCGATATACGAGAATGTATGAGAGGTGCGCAAAAACAGGGCGATTAAAGGGACGGTATGAGAGGTGAGCAATAACACAGTGATAAAGGTGAAGCTATGGGATGTGCCCCAAAAGACAGCCATATAGGGGACGGTATGAGATGTGCATGAATACTCGGCGATATCGGGGAAGCCATGAGAGGTGCGCGAATACACAGCGATATAGGGGAAGTTAAGAGAGGTGCGTGAAAACACAGCGATATAGGGAAAGGTATGAGAGGTGCGCGAAAATATTGCGATATTGGTGAAGCCATGAGATGTGCGCGAAAACACAGCGATATAGGGGAAGTTAAGAGAGGTGCGTGAAAACACTGCGATATAGGGAAAGGTATGAGAGGTGAGCGAAAACATTGTGATATAGGCGAAGCCATGAGATGTGCGCGAAAACACAGCGATATAGGGGAAGGTATGGGTGGTGCGCGAAAACAGGGCGATATAGGGGAAGGTATGAGAGGTGCGCGAAAACACAGCGATATAGGGGAAGTTATGAGAGGTGCGTGAAAACACAGCGATATAGGGGAAGGTATGAGAGGTGCACGAAAACACAGCGATATGGGGGAAGTTATGGGTGGTGCGCGAAAACAGGGCGATATAGGGGAAGGTATGAGAGTTGCGCGAAGGCACGGCAATATAGGAGATGCTATGGGAGGTACGCAAAAACAAAGTGATATAGGGCACGGTATGAGATGTGCATCAATACACGGCGATACAGACTAAGCTATGAGAGGTGCGTTAAAACATTGCGATATAGGGGAAAGTGTGAGAGGTGCGCGAAACCTTGGGGATACAGGGGAATGCATCAGAAGTGCGAAAAAACACAGCGATGGATGGGAAGTTATGAGAAGTGCACGAAAACACAGCGATATGGGGAAGGAACATACATCAAAGTTGCTGGTGAACGCAGCAGGCCAAGCAGCATCTATAGGAAGAGGCGCAGTCGACGTTTCAGGCCGAGACCCTTCGTCAGGACTAACTGAAGGAAGAGTGAGTAAGGGATTTGAAAGCTGGAGGGGGAGGGGGAGATGCAAAATGATAGGAGAAGACAGGAGGGGGAGGGATAGAGCCGAGAGCTGGACAGGTGATAGGCAAAAGGGGATACGAGAGGATCATGGGACAGGAGGTCTAGGGAGAAAGATGGGGGGGGGGTGACCCAGAGGATGGGCAAGAGGTATATTCAGAGGGACAGAGGGAGAAAAAGGAGAGTGAGAGAAAGAATGTGTGCATAAAAAGGAGTAACAGCTGGGGTACGAGGGGGAGGTGGGGCCTAGCGGAAGTTAGAGAAGTCAATGTTCATGCCATCAGGTTGGAGGCTACCCAGACGGAATATAAGGTGTTGTTCCTCCAACCTGAGTGTGGCTTCATCTTTACAGTAGAGGAGGCCGTGGATAGACATGTCAGAATGGGAATGGGATGTTGAATTAAAATGTGTGGCCATTGGGAGATCCTGCTTTCTCTGGCGGACAGAGCGTAGATGTTCAGCAAAGCGGTCTCCCAGTCTGCGTCGGGTCTCACCAATATATAAAAGGCCACATCGGGAGCACCGGACGCAGTATATCACCCCAGTCGACTCACAGGTGAAGTGATGCCTCACCTGGAAGGACTGTTTGGGGCCCTGAATGGTGGTAAGGGAGGAAGTGTAAGGGCATGTGTAGCACTTGTTCCGCTTACACGGATAAGTCCCAGGAGGGAGATCAGTGGGAGGGATGGGGGGGATGAATGGACAAGGGAGTTGTGTAGGGAGCGATCCCTGCGGAATGCAGAGAGAGGGGGGGAGGGAAAGATGTGCTTAGTGGTGGGATCCCGTTGGAGGTGGCGGAAGTTACAGAGAATAATATGTTGGACCCGGAGGCTGGTGGGGTGGTAGGTGAGGACCAGGGGAACCCTATTCCTAGTGGGGTGGTGGGAGGATGGAGTGAGAGCAGATGTACGTGAAATGGAGGAGATGCGTTTAAGAGCAGAGTTGATAGTGGAGGAAAGGAAGCCCCTTTCTTTAAAAAATGAAGACATCTCCCTCGTCCTAGAATGAAAAGCCTCATCATGAGAGCAGATGCGGCGGAGACGGAGGAATTGCGAGAAGGGGATGGCGTTTTTGCAAGAGACAGGGTGAGAAGAGGAATAGTCCAGATAGCTGTGAGAGTCAGTAGGCTTATATGGGGAAGGTATGGGTGGTGCGCGAAAACAGGGCCATATAGGGGAAAGTACGAGAGATGCGCGAAAACACAGCAATATAGGGGAAGCTATGAGAGGTGCACGAAAACACAGCTATATAGGGGAAGGTATGGGAGGTGCACGAAAACAGGGCGATATAGTGGAAGGTATGAGAGGTGCGCGAACGCTCAGCGATATAGGGGATGCTATGGGAGGTGCGCGAAAGCACAGCGATATAGGAGAAGTTGTGAGAGGTGCGTGTAGACACAGCGATATAGGGGAAGGTATGAGAGGTGCACGAAAACAGGGCGATATAGGGGAAGGTATGAGAGGTGCACGAAAACAGGGCGATATAGGGGAAGGTATGAAAGGTGCGTGAAAAGACAGCGATATAGGGGAAGGTATGAGAGGTGCGCGAGAACACGGCAATACAGGGGAATATATCAGAGGTGCGAGAAAACACAGCGATATAGGGGAAGTAATGAGAGGAGCCAAAACATAGTGATATAGGTTAAGACATGAGAGGTGCACGAATACACGGCGATATAGGGGAAGGTATGAGAGGTGAGCAATAACACAGCGATAAAGGTGAAGCTATGGGATGTGCGCCAAAAGACAGCGATATAGGGAAGGAATGAGATGTGCATGAATACTGGGCAATATCGGGGAAGCCATGAGAGGTGTGCGAATACACAGCGATATAGGGGAAGGTATGAGAGGTGCGCGACAACATGTCGATATAGTGGAAGCTATGTGAGGTGCGTGAACACTCAGCGATATAGGGGATGCTATGGGAGGTGCGCGAAAACACAGTGATATAGGGGACGGTATGAGATGTGCATGAACACACCGCGATGCTAGGGAAGCCATGAGATGTGCGCGAAAATACAGCGATATAGGAGAAGTTATGAGAGGTGCATGAAAACACAGCGATATAGGGGAATGTATGAGAGGTGCACGAAAACACAGCGATATAGGGGAAGCTATGGGAGGTGCGCGAAAACAGGGCGATATAGTGGAAGGTATGAGAGGTGCGCGAACGCTCAGCGATATAGGGGATGCTATGGGAGGTGCGCGAAAGCACAGCGATATAGGAGAAGTTATGAGAGGTGCGTGTAGACACAGCGATATAGGGGAAGGTATGAGAGGTGCACGAAAACAGGGCGATATAGGGGAAGGTATGAGAGGTGCACGAAAACAGGGCGATAAAGGGGACGGTATGAGATGTGCATGAACACACCGCGATGTTGGGGAAGCCATGAGAGGTGCGCGAAAACACAGCGATATAGTGGAAGGTATGAGAGGCGCGCGAACGCTCAGCGATATAGGGGATGCTATGGGAGGTGCGCGAAAACACAGTGATATAGGGGACGGTACGAGATGTGCATGAAAACACGGCGATATAGGGGAAGCTATGAGAGGAGCGTGAAAACGCGGCGATATAGGGGAAAGAATGAGAGGTGAGCGAAAAAATGGCGATACAGGAATGCATCAGAGGTGCGAGAAAACACAGTGATATAAGGGAAGTTATGAGAGGAGAGAAAACACAGCGATAGAGGGGAAGATATGAGAGGTGCGCGAAGGCACAGCGATATAGGGGATGCTATGGGAGGTGCGCAAAAACACAGTGATATAGGGGACGGTATGAGATGTGCATCAAAACAGGGCGATACAGGGGAAGCTATGAGAGGTGCGAGAAAAGACAGTGATATAGGGGAAGGTATGAGAGGTGCGCATACAACACAGCGATATAGGGGAAGTTATAAGAGGTGCGTAAAAACACAGCGATATAGGGAAAGGTATGAGAGGTGCGCGAAAACAGGACAATATAGTGGAAGCTATGAGATGTGCGCGAAAACAGGGCGATATCGGGGAAGCTATGAGAGGTGCGCGAAAACACTGCGATATAGGGGAAAGGATGAGAGGTGAGCGAAAAAATGGCGATACAGGGGAATGCATCAGAGGTGCGAGAAAACAGTGATATAAGGGAAGTTATGAGAGGAGCGAAAACACAACGATATAGGGGAAGACATGAGAGGTGCGCGACAACATGTCGATATAGTGGAAGCTATGTGAGGTGCGTGAACACTCAGCGATATAGGGGATGCTATGGGAGGTGCGCGAAAACACAGTGATATAGGGGACGGTACGAGATGTGCATGAAAACAGGGCGATATAGGGGAAGGTATCAGAGATACGCGAAAAGACAGCGATATAGGGGAAGGTATGAGAGGTGCACGAAAACACAGCGATATCGGGGAAGGTATGGGAGGTGCACGAAAACAGGGCGATAAAGGGGAAGGTATGAGAGGTGCGCGATGGCACAGCGATATAGGGGATGCTATGGGAGGTGCGCGAAATCACAGTTATATAAGGGGAAGAGGAGAGGTGCACGAAAACAGGGCAATATAGTGGAAGCTATGTGATGTCCGCGAAAACAGGGCGATATTGAGGAATGTATGAGAGGTGCGCTAAAAAACAGCGATATAGTGGACGCAATGCGACGTGCACGAAAGCACAGTGATATAGGTGAAGAGATGACAGGTGCGCGAAAACATGGCGATATAGGGGAAGCTATGAGAGGTGAGCAATAACACAGCGATAAAGGTGAAGCTATGGGATGTGCGCGAAAAGACAGCGATATAGGGGAAGGTATGAGAGGTGCGCGAAAACACAGCGATATAGGCGAAGCTATGGTAGGTGCGCGAAAACACAGTGATATAGGGGACGGTATGAGATGTGCATGAACACACCGCGATGCTGGGGAAGCCATGAGATGTGCGCGAAAACACAGCGATATAGTGGAAGTTATGAGAGGCACGTGTAAACACAGCGATATAGGGGAAGGTATGAGAGGTGCACGAAAACAGGGCGATAAAGGGGAAGGTATGAGAGGTGTGCGATGGCACAGCGATATAGGGGATGCGATGGGAGGTGCGTGAAAGCACAGCGATATAGGAGAAGTTATGAGAGGTGCATGAAAACACAGCGATATAGGGGAAGCTATGAGAGGTGCACGAAAACACAGCTATATAGGGGAAGGTATGGGAGGTGCGCGAAAACAGGGCGATATAGTGGAAGGTATGAGAGGTGCGCGAACGCTCAGCGATATAGGGGATGCGATGGGAGGTGCGCGAAAGCACAGCGATATAGGAGAAGTTATGAGAGGTGCATGAAAACACAGCGATATAGGGGAAGGTATGGGAGGTGCGTGAAAACACAGCGATATAGGGGAAGGTATGAGAGGTGCACAAAAACACAGCGATATAGGGGAAGGTATGGGAGGTGCGCGAAAACACAGTGATATAGGGGACGGTATGAGATGTGCATGAAAACAGGGCGATATAGGGGAAGGTATCAGAGATACGCGAAAAGACAGCGATATAGGGGAAGGTATGAGAGGTGCACGAAAACACAGCGATATCGGGGAAGGTATGGGTAGAGCACGAAAACAGGGCGATAAAGGGGAAGGTATGAGAGGTGCGTGATGGCACAGCGATATAGGGGATGCTATGGGAGGTGCGCGAAATCACAGTTATATAGGGGAATAGGAGAGGTGCACGAAAACAGGGCAATATAGTGGAAGCTATCTGATGTCCGCGAAAACAGGGCGATATTGAGGAAGGTATGAGAGGTGCACTAAAACACAGCGATATAGGGGACGCTATGAGACGTGCACGAAAACACAGTGATATAGGGGAAGGTATGAGAGGTGTGCGAAAACACGGCGATATAGGGGAAGTTATGAGAGGTGCACGAAAACACGGCGATATAGGGGAATGTATCAGAGGTGCGAGAAAACACAGCGATATAGGGGAAGTAATGAGAGGAGCGGAAACACAGCGATATAGGTGAAGTTATGAGAGGTGCGCGAAAACATGGCGATATAGGGGAAGCTATGAGAGGTGAGCAATAACACAGCGATAAAGGTGAAGCTATGGGATGTGCGCGAAAAGACAGCGATATAGGGGAAGGTATGAGAGGTGCGCGAAAACACAGCGATATAGTGGAAGCTATGGGAGGTGCGTGAAAACACAGCAATATATGGGACGGTATGCGAGGTGCATGAAAACACAGCGATATTGGGGAATATATGAGAGGTGCACAAAAACACAGCGATATAGGGGAAGGTATGAGATGTGCATGAAAACACAGCGATATTGGGGAAGCCATGAGAGGTGCGCGAAAACACAGCGATATAGGAGAAGTTATGAGAGGTGCGTGAAAACACAGCGATATAGGGGAAGGTATGAGAGGTGCACGAAAACAGGGCGATATAGGGGAAGGTATGAGAGGTGCGCGATGGCACAGCGATATAGGGGATGCTATGGGAGGTGCGCGAAAACACAGTGATATAGGGGACGGTATGAGATGTGCATGAAAACACGGCTCTATAGGGGAAGCTATGAGAGGTGCGTGAAAACACGGCGATATAGGGGAAAGTATGAGAGGTGCGCGAAAACATGGCGATACAGGGGAATGCATCAGAGGTGTGAGAAAACACAGTGATATAGGGGAAGTTATGAGAGGAGCGATAACAAAGCGATATAGGGGAAGGTATGAGAGGTGCGCGAAGGCACAGCGATATAGGGGATGCTATGGGAGGTGCGCGAAAACACAGTGATATAGGGGACGGTATGAGATGTGCATGAAAACAGGGCGATATAGGGGAAGGTATGAGAGGTGCGCAAAAACACAGCGATATAGGGGAAGGTATGAGAGGTGCGCAAAAACACAGCGACATAGGAGAAGTTATGAGAGGTGCGTGAAAACACAGCGATATAGGGGAAGGTATGAGAGGTGCGCGAAAACACGGCGATATAGGGGAAGCTATGAGAGGTGCGCGAAAACGCGGCGATATAGGGGAAGGTATGAGAGGTGCGTGAAAACACAGCGATATAGGGGAAGGTATGAGAGGTGCGCGAAAACACAGCGATATAGGGGAAGGTATGAGATGTGCATGAACACACCGCGATATTGGGGAAGCCATGAGAGGTGCGCGAAAACACAGCGATATAGTGGAAGTTATGAGAGGTGCGTGTAAACACAGCGATATAGGGGAAGGTATGAGAGGTGCACGAAAACAGGGCGATATAGGGGAAGGTATGAGAGGTGCGCGAAAACACAGCGATATAGGGGATGCTATGGGAGGTGCGTGAAAGCACAGCGATATAGGTGAAGTTAGGGGAGGTGCCTGAAAACACAGCGATGTAGGCGAAGCTATGGGAGGTGCTCGAAAACACAACGATATACTGGAGGGTATGAGATATGCATGAATACATGACGATATAGGGGAAGGTATGAGAGGTGCGCGAAGGCACAGCGATATAGGGGATGCTATGGGAGGTGCGTGAAAACACAGTGATATAGGGAAGACATGAGAGGTGCGCGAAAACAGGGCAATATAGTGGAAGCTATGGAATGTGCGCGAAAACAGGGCAATATTGGGGAAGCCATGAGAGGTGCGCGAAAACACAGCGATATAGGGGAAGGTATGAGAGGTGCGCGAAAACACAGTGATATAGGGGACGCTATTGGACGTGCGCGAAAACACAGTGATATAGGGGAAGATATGAGAGGTGTGCGAGAACACGGCGATGAAGGGGAAATTATGAGAGATGCGTGAAAACACGGTGATACAGGGGAATGTATCAGAGGTGCGAGAAAACACAGCGATATAATGGAAGTAATGACAGGAGCGAAAACATAGCGATATAGGTGAAGACATGAGAGGTGCGCGAAAACAGGGCGATATAGGGGAAGCTATGAGAGGTGAGCAATAACACAGCGATAAAGGTGAAGCTATGGGATGTGCGCGAAAAGAAAGCGATATAGGGGAAGTCATGAAAGGTGTGCGAAAACACAGCGATGTAGGTGAAGCTATGGGAGGTGCGCGAAAGCACAGCGATATAGGGGACGGTATGAGATGTGCATGAATACACGGCGATATTGGGGAAGCCATGGGAGGTGCGCGAAAACACGGCGATAGAGGGGAAAGTATAAGAGGTGCGCAAAAATACAGCGATATAGGAGAAGTTATGAGAGGTGCGTGAAAACACAGCGATATAGGGGAAGTAATGGGAGGTGAGCAATAACACAGCGATGAAGGCGAAGCTATGGGAGGTGCGCGAAAACAGGGCGATATAGTGGAAGGTATGAGAGGTGTGCTAAGGCACAGCTATATGGGGGATAATATGAGAGGTGCGTGAACACACAGCGATATGAGGGACATTATGAGATGTGCATGAAAACACGGCGATATTGGGGAAGCCATGAGAGGTGTGCGAAAACACAGCGATATAGGGGAAGGTATGAGAGGTGTGCAAAAACACAGCGATATAGGAGAAGTTATGAAAGGTGCGTGAAAACACAGCGATATAGGGGAAGGTATGAGAGGTGCGCAAAAACACAGCGATATAGGAGAAGTTATGAAAGGTGCGTGAAAACACAGCGATATAGGGGACGCTATGGGACATGCGCAAAAACACAGTGATATAGGGGAAGTAATGAGAGGAGCTAAAACATAGTTATATTGGGGAAATTATGAGAGGTGCGCGAAAACATGGCGATACAGCAGAATGTATCAGAGGTGCAAAAAAACACAGCGATATAGGGGAAGTAATGAGAGGTGAGCAATAACACAGCGATGAAGGCGATGCTATGGGCGGTGCGCGAAAACAGGGCTATATAGGGGAAGGTATGAGAGGTGCACAAAAACACAGCAATATAGGGGAAGGTATGGGAGGTGCGCAAAAACAGGGCGATATAGTGGAAGCTATGGGATATGCACGAAAACAGGGCGATCTAGGAGAAGTTATGAGAGGTGCCCGAAAACACAGCGATATAGGGGAATCTATGGGAGGTGCGCGAAAACACAGCGATATAGGGGAAGGTATGAGAGGTGTGCGAAAACATGGCGATATAGGGGAAATTATGACAGGTGCGCGAAAACACAGCAATGTAGGCGAATCTATGGGAGGTGCACGAAAACACAGCGATATAGGGGACGCTATGGGAGGTGCGCGAGAACACTGATATAGGGAAAGGTATGAGAGGTGTGCGAGAACATGGCGATATAGGGGAAATTATGACAGGAGCGCGAAAACACAGCAATGTAGGCGAATCTATGGGAGGTGCGCGAAAACACAGCGATATAGGGGATGCTATGGGAGGTGCGTGAAAGCACAGCGATATAGGAGAAGTTATGAGAGGTGCATGAAAACACAGCGATATAGGGGAATGTATGAGAGGTGCACAAAAACACAGCGATATAGGGGAAGCTATGAGAGGTGCACGAAAACACAGTGATATAGGGGAAGGTATGAGAGGTGCATGAAAACACAGCGATATAGGGGAAGGTATGAGATGTGAGCAAAAATACAGCGATATAGGAGAAGTTATGAGAGGTGCGTGAAAACACAGCGATATAGGGGAAGGTATGAGAGGTGTGCGAAAACAGGGCGATATACTGGAAGGTATGAGAGGTGCGCGAAAACACGGCGATATAGGGGAAGTTATGAGAGGTGCGTGAAAACACGGCGATACAGGGGAATGTATGAGAGGTGCGAGAAAACACAGCGATATAGGGGAAGCTATGAGAGGTGAGCAATAACACAGCGATAAAGGTGAAGCTATGGGATGTGCGCGAAAAGACAGCGATATAGGGGAAGGTATGAGAGGTGCGCAAAAACACAGCGATACAGGGGAAGCGATGGGATGTGCGCGAAAACAGGGCGATATAGGGGACGGTATGAGATGTGCATGAATACATGGCGATATTAGGGAAGCCATGAGAGGTGCGCAAAAACACAGCGATATAGGGGAATTTATGAGAGGTGCACGAAAACACAGCGATATAGGGGAAGGCATGAGAGGTGCGCAAAAACAGGGCGATATAGGGGAAGGTATGGGAGGTGTGCGAAAACAGGGCGATATAGGGGAAGCTATGAGAGGTGAGCAATAACACAGCGATATAGGTGAAGCTATGGGATGTGCGTGAAAACACAGCGATATAGGGGAAGGTATGAGAGGTGCGCGAAAACACAGCGATATAGGGGAAGCTATGGGAGGTGCGAAAACACAGCTATATAGGGGAAGGTATGAGATGTGCATGAATACATGGCGATATTGGGGAAGCCATGAGAGGTGCGCGAAAACACAGCGTTATAGGGGAAGGTATGAGAGGTGCGCAAAAACACATCGATATAGTGGAAGTTATGAGAGGTGCGTGAAAACACAGCGATATAGGGGAAGGTATGAGAGGTGCGCGAAAACAGGGCGATATAGGGGAAGGTATGAGAGGTGCGCGAAAACACAGCGATATAGGGGAAGCAATGGGAGGTGCGCGAAAACACAGCGATATAGGAGAAGTTATGAGAGGTGTGTGAAAACACAGCGATATAGGGGAAGGTATGGGAGGTGCGCGAAAACAGGGCGATATAGGGGAAGGTATGAGAGGTGCGCGAAAACACAGCGATATAGGGGAAGCTATGAGAGGTGCGCGAAAACACAGCGATATAGGAGAAGTTATGAGAGGTGCATGAAAACACAGCGATATAGGGGAAGGTACGAGAGGTGCGCGAAAAATGGCGATACAGGGGAATGCATCAGAGGTACGAGAAAACACAGTGATATAGGGGAAGTTATGAGATGTGCATGAACACACCGCGATGTTGGGGAAGCCATGAGAGGTGCGCGAAAACACAGTGATATAGTGGAAGTTATGAGAGGTGCGCAAAAACACAGCGATATAGGGGAAGGTATGAGAGGTGCACGAAAACAGGGCGATATAGGGGAAGGTATGAGAGGTGCGCGAAAACACAGCGATATAGGGGATGCTATGGGAGGTGCGTGAAAACACAGCGATATAGGGGAAGTTATGAGAGGTGCACGAAAACACAGCGATATAGGGGAAGTTATGAGAGGTGCGCAAAAACACAGCGATATAGGGGAAGGTATGAGAGGTGCATGAAAACACAGCGATATAGGGGAAGGTATGAGAGGTGCGCGAAAACACAGCGATATAGGGGATGCTATGGGAGGTGCGTGAAAACACAGTGATATAGGGAAGACATGAGAGGTGCGCGAAAACAGGGCGATATTGGGGAAGGTATGAGAGGTGCGCGAAAACACGGCGATATAGGGGAAGGTATGAGAGGTGCGCGAAAACACAGCGATATAGGGGAAGGTATGAGAGGTGCGCGAAAACACAGCGATATAGGGGACGCTATGGGACGTGCGCGAAAACACAGTGATATAGGGGAAGATATGAGAGGTGTGCGAGAACACGGCGATGAAGGGGAAATTATGAGAGGAGCGTGAAAACACGGTGATACAGGGGAATGTATCAGAGGTGCGAGAAAACACAGCGATATAATGGAAGTAATGACAGGAGCGAAAACATAGCGATATAGGTGAAGACATGAGAGGTGCGCGAAAACAGGGCGATATAGGGGAAGCTATGAGAGGTGAGCAATAACACAGCGATAAAGGTGAAGCTATGGGATGTGCGCGAAAAGACAGCGATATAGGGGAAGTCATGAGAGGTGTGCGAAAACACAGCGATATAGGAGAAGCTATGAGAGGTGCGTGAAAACACAGCGATATAGGGGAAGGTATGAGAGGTGTGCGAAAACAGGGCGATATAGGGGAAGGTATGAGAGGTGCGCGAAAACACGGCGATATAGGGGAAGTATGAGAGGTGCGTGAAAACACGGCGATATAGGGGAATGTATGAGAGGTGCGAGAAAACACAGCGATATAGGGGAAGCTATGAGAGGTGAGCAAAAACACAGCGATATAGGTGAAGCTATGGGAGGTGCGCGAAAACACAGCGATATAGGGGAAGGTATGAGAGGTGCGCGAAAACACAGCGATATAGGGGAAGCTATGGGAGGTGCGCGAAAACACAGCGATATAGGGGACGGTATGAGATGTGCATGAAAACATGGCGATATTGGGGAAGCCATGAGAGGTGCGCAAGAACACAGTGATATAGGGGAAGTTATGAGAGGTGCACGAAAACACAGCGATATAGGGGAAGGTATGAGAGGTGCGCAAAAACAGGGCGATATATGGGAAGCTATGGGAGGTGCGCGAAAACAGAGCGATATAGGGGAAGGTATGAGAGGTGCACAAAAACACAGCGATATAGGGGAAGCTATGGGAGGTGCATGAAAATACAGCGATATAGGGGAAGGTATGAGAGGTAAGCGAAAACACAGCAATATAGGGGAAGCTATGGGAGGTGCGCGAAAACACAGCGATATAGGGGACGGTATGAGATGTGCATGAAAACATGGCGATATAGGGGAAGCCATGAGAGGTGCGCGAAAACACAGCGATATAGGGGAAGGTATGAGAGGTGCGCAAAAACACAGCGATATAGGGGAAGTTATGAGAGGTGCGTGAAAACACAGCGATATAGGGGAAGGTATGAGAGGTGCGCGAAAACAGGGCGATATAGGGGAAGGTATGAGAGGTGCGCGAAGGCACAGCGATATAGGGGATGCTATGGGAGGTGCGCGAAAACACAGCGATATAGGGGAAGGTATGAGAGGTGCATGAAAACACAGCGATATAGGGGAAGGTATGGGAGGTGCGCGAAAACACAGCGATATAGGGGAAGGTATGAGAGGTGCGCGAAAACACAGCGATATAGGGGAAGCTATGGGAGGTGCGTGAAAACACAGCGATATAGGGGAAGTTATGAGAGGTGCGCGAAAACATGGCGATATAGGGGAATGTATGAGAGGTGCGCAAAAACACAGCGATATAGGGGAAGCTATGAGAGGTGCGAAAAAACACAGCGATATAGGGGAAAGTATGAGAGGTGCGCGAAAACACGGCGATACAGGGGAATGCATCAGAGGTGCGCGAAAACACAGCGATATAGGGGAAGCTATGAGAGGTGAGCGAAAACACAGCGATATAGGGGAAGCTATGGGAGGTGCGCGAAAACACAGCGATATAGGGAAGGTTTGAGAGGTGCGCGAAAACACAGCGATGTAGGCGAAGCTATGGGAGGTGCTCGAAAACACAACGATATACGGGACGGTATGAGATGTGCATGAAAACATGGCGATATAGGGGAAGCCATGAGAGGTGTTCGAAAACACAGCGATATAGGGGAAGGTATGAGGAAAACACGGCGATATAGGGGAAGCTCAGAGTGGTGCGCAAAAACACGGCGATATAGGGGAAGCTATGGAAGTTGCGTGAAAACACAGCGATATAGGGGAAGGTCTGAGAGGTGCGCGAAAACACAGCGATATAGGGGAAGCAATGGGAGGAGCGAGAAAACACAACGATATAGGGGAAGGTATGAGATGTGCATGAAAACACGGCGATATTGGGGAAGCCATGAGAGGTGCGCGAAAACACAGCGATATAGGGGAAGGTATGAGAGGTGCGCGAAAACACAGCGATATAGGGGAAGTTATGAGAGGTGCGCGAAAACACAGCGATATAGGGGAAGCTATGAGAGGTGCGCGAAAACATGGCGATATAGGGGAATGCATCAGAGGTGCGAGAAAACACAGCGATATAGGGGAAGGTATGAGAGTGCGCGAAAACACAGCGATATAGGGGAAGGTATGAGAGGTGCATGAAAACATGGCGATATAGGGGAAGCCATGAGAGGTGTGCGAAAACACAGCGATATAGGGGAAGGTATGAGAGGTGCGTGAAAACACAGCGATATAGGGGAAGCTATGAGAGGTGCGCGAAAACACAGCGATATAGGGGAAGCTATGGGAGGTGCGCGAAAACAGGGCGATATAGGGGAAGGTATGAGAGGTGCGCGAAGGCACAGCGATATAGGGGATGCTATGGGAGGTGCGTGAATACACAGCGATATAGGGGACATTATGAGATGTGCATGAAAACACAGCGATATAGGGGAAGGTATGAGAGGTGCGCGAAAACACAGCGATATAGGGGAAGGTATGAGAGGTGCGCGAAGGCACAGCGATATAGGGGATGCTATGAGAGGTGCGTGAAAACACAGTGATATAGGGAAGACATGAGAGGTGCGCGAAAACAGGGCAATATAGTCGAAGCTATGGGATGCGCGCGAAAACAGGGCGATATAGGGGAAGATACGAGAGGTGTGCAAGAACACGGCAATGAAGGGGAAATTATGAGAGGAGCGTGAAAACACGGTGATACAGGGGAATGTATCAGAGGTGCGAGAAAACACAGCGATATAATGGAAGTAATGACAGGAGCGAAAACATAGCGATATAGGTGAAGACATGAGAGGTGCGTGAAAACAGGGCGATATAGGGGAAGCTATGAGAGGTGAGCAATAACACAGCGATAAAGGTGAAGCTATGGGATGTGCGCGAAAAGAAAGCGATATAGGGGAAGTCATGAAAGGTGCGCGAAAACACAGCGATATAGGGGACGGTATGAGATGTGCATGAATACACGGCGATATTGGGGAAGCCATGGGAGGTGCGCGGAAACACGGCGATAGAGGGGAAAGTATAAGAGGTGCGCAAAAATACAGCGATATAGGAGAAGTTATGAGAGGTGCGTGAAAACACAGCGATATAGGGGAAGGTATGAGAGGTGCGCAAAAACACAGCAATATAGGAGAAGTTATGAGAGGTGCGTGAAAACACAGCGATATAGGGGAAGGTATGAGAGGTGCACGAAAACACAGCGATATAGGGGAAGGTATGGGAGGTGCGCGAAAACAGGGCGATATAGGGGAAGGTATGAGAGGTGCATGAAGGCACAGCGATATAGGGGATGCTATGGGAGGTGCGCGAATACACAGCAATATAGGGGACATTATGAGATGTGCATGAAAACATGACGATATAGGGGAAGGTATGAGAGGTGTGCAAAAATGCAGCGATATATGAGAAGTTATGAGAGGTGCATGAAAACACGGCGATACAGGGGAATGTATCAGAGGTGCGAGAAAACACAGCGATATAGGGGAAGTAATGAGAGGTGAGCAATAACACAGCGATGAAGGCGAAGCTATGGGAGGTGCGCGAAAAGACAGCGATATAGGGGAAGGTATGAGAGGTGCGTGAAAACACAGCGATATAGGGGAAGGTATGAGAGGTGCGTGAAAACACAGCGATATAGGGGAAGGTATGAGAGGTGCGCGAAAACAGGGCGATATAGGGGAAGGTATGAGAGGTGCGCAAAGGCACAGCGATATAGGGGATGCTATGGGAGGTGCGTGAAAACACAGCGATATAGGGGACGTTATGAGAGGTGCGCGAAAACACGGCGATATAGGGGAAGGTATCAGAGGTGAGCAAAAACACAGCGATAAAGGTTAAGCTATATCAGGGTGCGAAAAGACAGCGATGTAGGGAAAAGTATGAGAGGTGCGAAAAAACAGGGCGATATAGGGGAATGCATCAGAGGTGCGAGAAAACACAGCGATATAGGGGAAGTTATGAGAGGAGCGAAAACACGGCGATATCGTGGAAGCTATGAGAGGTGAGCAAAAACACAGCGATAAAGGTGAAGCTATATCAGGATGCGAAAAAACAGCGATATAGGGGAAGGTATGAGAGGTGCGCGAAAACACAGCGATATAGGGGAAGCTATGGGAGGTGCGCGAAAACACAGCGATATAGGGGACGGTATGAGATGTGCATGAAAACACGGCGATATAGGGGAAGTTATGAGAGGTGCACGAAAACACAGCCATATAGGGGAAGGTATGGGAGGTGCGCGAAAACAGGGCGATATAGGGGAAGGTATGAGAGGTGCGTGATGGCACAGCGATATACGGGATGCTATGGGAGGTGCGCAAATACACAGCGATATAGGGGACGTTATGAGATGTGCATGAAAAGACGGCGATATAGGGGAAGGTATGAGAGGTGCACGAAAACACAGCGATATAGGAGAAGTTATGAGAGGTGCGTGAAAACAGCGATATAGGGGAAGGTATGAGAGGTGCACAAAAACACAGCGATATAGGGGAAGGTATGGAAGGTGCGCGAAAACACAGTGATATAGTGGACGGTATGAGATGTGCATGAAAACACGGCGATATCAGGGAAGCCATGAGAGGTGCGCGAAAACAAGGCAATATAGTGGAAGCTATGGGATGTGCACGAAAACAACGCGATATAGGGGAAGGTATGAGAGGTGCGTGAAAACACTGCGATATAGGGGACTCTATAGGACGTGCGCGAAAACACAGTGATATAGGGGAAGATATGAGAGGTGTGCGAAAACACGGCGATATAGGGGAAATTATGAGAGGTGCGCGAAAACACGGCGATACAGGGGAATGTATCAGAGGTGCGAGAACACAGAGCGATATAGGGGAAGTAATGAGAGGAGCGGAAACACAGCAATATAGGTGAAGACATGAGAGGTGAGCAATAACATAGCGATAAAGGTGAAGCTATGGGATGTGCGCAAAAAGACAGCGATATAGGGGAAGCTATGAGAGGTGAGCAATAACACAGCGATAAAGATGAAGCTATGGGATGTGCGCGAAAAGACAGCGATATAGGGGATGCTATGGGAGGTGCGTGAAAACACAGCGATATAGGGGAAGGTATGAGAGGTGCGCGAGAACACGGCGATATAGGGGAAGGTATGAGAGGTGCGTGAAAACACAGCGATATAGGGGAAGCTATGAGAGGTGCGCGAAAACACAGCGATATAGGGGAAGGTATGAGAGGTGCGCAAAAACACAGCGATATAGGGGAAGTTATGAGAGGTGCGTGAAAACACAGCGATATAGGGGAAGGTATGAGAGGTGCACGAAAACACAGCGATATAGGGGAAGGTATGGGAGGTGCGCGAAAACAGGGCGATATAAGGGAAGGTATGAGAGGTGCGCGAAAACACAGCGATATAGGGGATGCTATGGGAGGTGCGCGAAAACACAGTGATATAGGGGAAGGTATGAGATGTGCATGAAAACACGGCGATATAGGGGAAGGTCTGAGAGGTGCGCGAAAACACAGCGATATAGGGGAAGGTATGAGAGGTGCGAGAAAACACAGCGATATAGGGGAAGGTATGAGAGGTGCGCGAAAACACAGCGATATAGGGGAAGCAATGGGAGGTGCGCGAAAACACAGCGATATAGGGGAAGGTATGAGAGGTGCGCGAAAACAGGGCGATATAGGGGAAGCTATGGGAGGTGCGCGAAAACAGGGCGATATAGGGGAAGGTATGAGAGGTGCGCGAAAACACAGCGATATAGGGGAAGGTATGAGAGGTGCACGAAAACACAGCGATATAGGGGAAGGTATGAGAGGTGCGCGAAAACACAGCGATATAGGGGAAGGTATGAGAGGTGCGCGAAAACACAGCGATATAGGGGAAGGTATGAGAGGTGCGCAAAAACACAGCGATGTAGGGGAAGCTATGGGAGGTGCGTGAAAACACAGCGATATAGGGGAAGCTCTGAGAGGTGCACGAAAACACAGCGATATAGGGGAAGGTATGAGAGGTGCGCGAAAACACAGCGATATAGGGGAAGGTATGAGAGGTGCGAAAACACAGCGATATAGGGGAAGCTATGGGAGGTGCGCGAAAACACAGCGATATAGGGGAAGTTATGAGAGGTGTGCGAAAACAGGGCAATATAGGGGAAGCTATGGGAGGTGCGCGAAAACAGGGCGATATAGGGGAAGGTATGAGAGGTGCGCGAAAACACAGCAATATAGGGGACGCTACTGGATGTGCGCGAAAACACAGTGATATAGGGGAAGACGAGAGGTGCGCGAAAACAGGGCAATATAGGGGAAGCTATGAGAGGTGCGTGAAAACACGGCGATACAGGGGAATGTATCAGAGGTGCAAGAAAACACAGCGATATAGGGGAAGGTATGAGAGGTGCGCGAAAACACAGCGATATAGGGGAAGACATGAGAGGTGCGCAAAAACACAGCGATATAGGGGAAGCTATGGGACGTGCGCGAAAACACAGCGATATAGGGGAAGGTATGAGAGGTGAGCAAAAACACAGCGATATAGGGGAAGCTATGGGAGGTGCGCGAAAACACAGCGATATAGGGGAAGGTATGAGAGGTGCGTGAAAACACAGCGATATAGGGGAAGTTATGAGAGGTGCAAAAACACAGCGATATAGGGGAAGGTATGAGAGGTGCGTGAAAACACAGCGATATAGGGGAAGCTATGAGAGGTGCGCGAAAACACAGCGATATAGGGGAAGGTATGAGAGGTGCGCAAAAACACAGCGATATAGGGGAAGTTATGAGAGGTGCGTGAAAACACAGCGATATAGGGGAAGGTATGAGAGGAGCAAAAACACAGCGATATAGGAGAAGTTATGAGAGGTGCATGAAAACACAGCGATATAGGGGAAGGTATGAGAGGTGCACGAAAACACAGCGATATAGGGGAAGGTATGGGAGGTGCGCGAAAACAGGGCGATATAGGGGAAGGTATGAGAGGTGCGCGAAAACACAGCGATATAGGGGATGCTATGGGAGGTGCGCGAATACACAACGATATAGGGGAAGTTATGAGATGTGCATAAAAACACGGCGATATAGGGGAAGGTATGAGAGGTGCGCGAAAACACAGCGATATAGGGGAAGGTATTAGAGGTGCAAGAAAACAGGGCGATATAGGGGAATTATGAGAAATGCCCGAAAACACACCGATATAGGGGATGCTATAGGAGGTGCGCGAAAACACAGTGATATAGGGGAAGGTATGAGAGGTGCGCGAAAACAGGGCGATATAGGGGAAGCTATGAGAGGTGCGCGAAAACACAGCGATATAGGGGAAGGTATGAGAGGTGCGCGAAAACACAGCGATATAGGGGAAGGTATGAGAGGTGCACGAAAACACAGCGATATAGGGGAAGGTATGAGAGGTGTGCGAAAACACAGCGATATAGGGGAAGGTATGAGAGGTGCGCGAAAACACAGCGATATAGGGGAAGGTATGAGAGGTGCGCGAAAACACAGCGATATAGGGGAAGGTATGAGAGGTGCGTGAAAACACAGCGATATAGGGGAAGGTATGAGAGGTGCCGAAAACACAGCGATATAGGGGAAGGTATGAGAGGTGCGCGAAAACACAGCGATATAGGGGAAGGTATGAGAGGTGCGCGAAAACACAGCGATATAGGGGAAGCTATGGGAGGTGCGCGAAAACACAGCGATATAGGGGAAGGTATGAGAGGTGTGCGAAAACAGGGCAATATTGTGGAAGCTATGGGATGCGCGCGAAAACAGGGCAATATAGTGGAAGCTATGAGAGGTGCGCGAAAACACAGCGATATAGGGGAAGCTATGGGAGGTGCGCGAAAACACAGTGATATAGGGGAAGGTATGAGAGCAGCTAAAACATAGTGATATTGGGGAAATTATGAGAGGTGCATGAAAACATGGCGATACAGGGGAATGTATCAGAGGTGCAAGAAAACACAGCGATATAGGGGAAGGTATGAGAGGTGCGCGAAAACACAGCGATATAGGGGAAGCTATGGGAGGTGCGTGAAAACACAGCGATATAGGGGAAGGTATGAGAGGTGCATGAAAACACGGCGATATAGGGGAAGGTATGAGAGGTGCGCGAAAACACAGCGATATAGGGGAAATTATGAGAGGTGTGCGAAAACACAGCGATACAGGGGAATGTATGAGAGGTGCAAGAAAACACAGCGATATAGGGGAAGGTATGGGAGGTGCGCGAAAACAGGGCGATATAGGGGAAGGTATGAGAGGTGCGCGAAAACACAGCGATATAGGGGATGCTATGGGAGGTGCGCGAAAACACAGCGATATAGGGGAAGGTATGAGAGGTGCGCGAAAACAGGGCGATATAGGGGAAGCTATGGGAGGTGCGCGAAAACAGGGCGATATAGGGGAAGGTATGAGAGGTGCGCGAAAACACAGCGATATAGGGGAAGCTATGAGAGGTGCGCAATAACACAGCGATAAAGGGGAAGCTATGGGAGGTGCGCGAAAAGACAGCGATATAGGGGAAGGTATGAGAGGTGCACGAAAACACGGCGATATAGGGGAAGGCATGAGAGGTGTGCGAAAACACAGCGATATAGGGGAAGGTATGAGAGGTGCGCGAAAACACAGCGATATAGGGGAAGCTATGGGAGGTGCGCGAAAACACAGCGATATAGGGGAAGGTATGAGAGGTGCGCGAAAACACAGCGATATAGGGGAAGGTATGAGAGGTGCGCGAAAACATGGCGATACAGGGGAATGTATCAGAGGTGCGAGAAAACAGCGATATAGGGGAAGTTATGAGAGGAGCGAAAACACAGCGATATAGGGGAAGACATGAGAGGTGCGCGAAAACAGGGCGATATAGGGGAAGCTATGAGAGGTGCGTGAAAACACAGCGATATAGGGGATGCTATGGGAGGTGCGCGAAAACACAGTGATATAGGGGACGGTACGAGATGTGCATGAAAACAGGGCGATATAGGGGAAGGTATGAGAGATACGCGAAAAGACAGCGATATAGGGGAAGGTATGAGAGGTGCACGAAAACACAGCGATATAGGGGAAGGTATGGGAGGTGCACGAAAACAGGGCGATATAGGGGAAGGTATGAGAGGTGCGCGAACGCACAGCGATATAGGGGATGCTATGGGAGGTGCGCGAAAACACGGCGATATAGGGGAAGGTATGAGAGGTGCACGAAAACAGGGCAATATAGGGGAAGCTATGAGAGGTGCGCGAAAACACGGCGATACAGGGGAATGTATCAGAGGTGCGCGAAAACACAGCGATATAGGGGACGCTATGAGAGGTGCACGAAAACACAGTGATATAGGGGAAGGTATGAGAGGTGCGCGAAAACACGGCGATATAGGGGAAGCTATGAGAGGTGAGCAATAACACAGCGATAAAGGTGAAGCTATGGGATGTGCGCGAAAAGACAGCGATATAGGGGAAGGTATGAGAGGTGCGCAAAAACACAGCAATATAGGGGAAGCTATGGTATGTGCGCAAAAACACAGCGATATAGGGGACGGTATGAGATGTGCATGAACACACGGCGATATTGGGGAAGCCATGAGAGGTGCGCGAAAACACAGCGATATAGGGGAAGTTATGAGAGGCGCGTGTAAACACAGCGATATAGGGGAAGGTATGAGAGGTGCACGAAAACAGGGCGATAAAGGGGAAGGTATGAGAGGTGCGCGATGGCACAGCGATATAGGGGATGCTATGGGAGGTGCGTGAAAACACAGCGATATAGGAGAAGTTATGAGAGGTGCATGAAAACACAGCGATATAGGGGAATGTATGAGAGGTGCACGAAAACACAGCGATATAGGGGAAGGTATGGGAGGTGCGCGAAAACAGGGCGATATAGGGGAAGGTATGAGAGGTGCGCGAAAACACAGCGATATAGGGGATGCTATGGGAGGTGCGCGAAAACACAGCGATATAGGAGAAGTTATGAGAGGTGCATGAAAACACAGCGATATAGGGGAAGGTATGAGAGGTGCGCGAAAACACAGCGATATAGGGGAAGGTATGAGAGGTGCACGAAAACACAGCGATATAGGGGAAGGTATGGGAGGTGCGCGAAAACAGGGCGATATAGGGGAAGGTATGAGAGGTGCGCGAAAACACAGCGATATAGGGGATGCTATGGGAGGTGCGCGAAAACACAGTGATATAGGGGACGGTACGAGATGTGCATGAAAACAGGGCGATATAGGGGAAGGTATGAGAGGTGCGCGAAAACACAGCGATATAGGGGAAGGTATGAGAGGTGCGCGAAAACACAGCGATATAGGGGAAGCTATGGGAGGTGCGCGAAAACACAGCGATATAGGGGAAGGTATGAGAGGTGTGCGAAAACACGGCGATATAGGGGAAATTATGAGAGGTGCGCGAAAACACAGCGATATAGGGGAATGTATCAGAGGTGCGAGAAAACACAGCGATATAGGGGAAGTAATGAGAGGTGCGAAAACACAGCGATATAGGGGACGCTCTGAGAGGTGCGCGAAAACACAGCGATATAGGGGAAGGTATGAGATGTGCATGAAAACACAGCGATATAGGTGGCGCTATGGGACGTGCGCGAAAACACAGTGATATAGGGGAAGGTATGAGAGGTGCGCGAAAACATGGCGATACAAGGGAATGTATCAGAAGTGCGAGAAAACACAGCGATATAGGGGAAGTAATAAGAGGAGCGAAAACATAGCGATATAGGGGAAGGTATGAGAGGTGCGCGAAAACAGAGCGATATAGGGGAAGGTATGAGAGGTGCGCGAAAACACAGCGATATAGGGGATGCTATGGGAGGTGCGCGAAAACACAGCGATATAGGGGAAGGTATGAGATGTGCATGAAAACAGGGCGATATAGGGGAAGGTATGAGAGGTGCGCGAAAACACAGCGATATAGGGGAAGGTATGAGAGGTGCACGAAAACACAGCGATATAGGGGAAGGTATGGGAGGTGCGCGAAAACAGGGCGATATAGGGGAAGGTATGAGAGGTGCTCGATGGCACAGCGATATAGGGGATGCTATGGGAGGTGCGCGAAAACACAGCGATATAGGGGAAGGTATGAGAGGTGCCCGAAAACAGGGCAATACAGGGGAAGGTATGAGATGTGCGCGAAAACAGGGCGATATAGGGGAAGGTATGAGAGGTGCGCGAAAACACAGCGATATAGGGGACGCTATGAGAGGTGCACGAAAACACAGTGATATAGGGGAAGGTATGAGAGGTGCGCGAAAACACGGCGATATAGGGGAAGCTATGAGAGGTGAGCAATAACACAGCGATATAGGGGAAGCTATGGGATGTGCGCGAAAACACAGCGATATAGGGGAAGGTATGAGAGGTGCGCAAAAACACAGCGATATAGGCGAAGCTATGGTAGGTGCGCGAAAACACAGTGATACAGGGGACGGTATGAGATGTGCATGAACACACCGCGATGCTGGGGAAGCCATGAGAGGTGCGCGAAAACACAGCGATATAGGGGAAGGTATGAGAGGTGCGCGAAAACACAGCGATATAGGGGAAGGTATGAGAGGTGCACGAAAACAGGGCGATATAGGGGAAGGTATGAGAGGTGCGCGAAAACACAGCGATATAGGGGATGCTATGGGAGGTGCGTGAAAACACAGCGATATAGGGGAAGTTATGAGAGGTGCATGAAAACACAGCGATATAGGGGAAGCTATGAGAGGTGAACGAAAACACAGCTATATAGGGGAAGGTATGGGAGGTGCGCGAAAACAGGGCGATATTGTGGAAGGTATGAGAGGTGCGCGAACGCTCAGCGATATAGGGGATGCGATGGGAGGTGCGCGAAAGCACAGCGATATAGGAGAAGTTATGAGAGGTGCATGAAAACACAGTGATATAGGGGAATGTATGAGAGGTGCACGAAAACACAGCGATATAGGGGAAGGTATGAGAGGTGCACGAAAACACAGCGATATAGGGGAAGGTATGAGAGGTGCGCGAAAACAGGGCGATATAGTGGAAGGTATGAGAGGTGCGCGAACGCTCAGTGATATAGGGGATGCTATGGGAGGTGCGCGAAAACACAGTGATATAGGGGACGGTTCGAGATGTGCATGAAAACAGGGCGATATAGGGAAGGTATCAGAGATACGCGAAAACACAGCGATATAGGGGAAGGTATGAGAGGTGCGCGAAAACACAGCGATATAGGGGAAGCTATGAGAGGTGCGCGAAAACACAGCGATATAGGGGAAGGTATGAGAGGTGTGCGAGAACACGGCGATATAGGGGAAATTATGAGAGGTGCGCGAAAACACAGCGATATAGGGGAATGTATGAGAGGTGCGAGAAAACACAGCGATATAGGGGAAGGTATGAGAGGTGCCTGAAAACACAGCGATATAGGGGAAGCTATGAGAGGTGCGCGAAAACACAGCGATATAGGGGACGGTATGAGATGTGCATGAAAACACGGCAATATAGGGGAAGCTATGAGAGGTGCGCGAAAACACAGCGATATAGGGGAATGAATGAGAGGTGCGCGAAAACATGGCGATACAGGGGAATGCATCAGAGGTGCGTGAAAACACAGCGATATAGGGAAAGTTATGAGAGGTGCGCAAAAACACAGCGATATAGGGGAAGACATGAGAGGTGCGCGAAAACAGGGCGATATAGGGGAAGCTATGAGAGGTGCGCGAAAACACAGCGATATAGGGGATGCTATGGGAGGTGCGCGAAAACACAGTGATATAGGGGACGGTACGAGATGTGCATGAAAACAGGGCGATATAGGGGAAGGTATGAGAGATGCGCGAAAACACAGCGATATAGGGGAAGGTATGAGAGGTGCACGAAAACACAGCGATATAGGGGAAGGTATGGGAGGTGCGCGAAAACAGGGCGATATAGGGGAAGGTATGAGATGTGCGTGATGGCACAGCGATATAGGGGATGCTATGGGAGGTGCGCGAAATCACAGTTATTTAAGGGGAAGAGGGGAGGTGCACGAAAACAGGGCAATATAGTGGAAGTTATGTGATGACCGCGAAAACAGGGCGATATTGAGGAATGTATGAGAGGTGCGCGAAAACACAGCGATATAGGGGAAGCTATGAGAGGTGCACGAAAACACAGTGATATAGGGGAAGGTATGAGAGGTGCGCGAAAACACGGCGATATAGGGGAAGCTATGAGAGGTGAGCAAAAACACAGCGATAAAGGTGAAGCTATGGGATGTGCGCGAAAACACAGCGATATAGGGGAAGGTATGAGAGGTGCGCAAAAACACAGCGATATAGGCGAAGCTATGGTAGGTGCGCGAAAACACAGCGATATAGGGGACGGTACGAGATGTGCATGAAAACACGGCGATATCGGGGAAGCTATGAGAGGTGTGCGAAAACACTGCGATATAGGGGAAGTTATGAGAGGTGCGTGAAACACAGCGATATAGGGGAAGGGATGAGAGGTGCACGAAAACAGGGCGATAAAGGGGAAGGTATGAGAGGTGCGCGAAAACACAGCGATATAGGGGACGCTATTGGAGGTGCGCGAAAACACAGCGATATAGGGGAAGTTATGAGAGGTGCATGAAAACACAGCGATATAGGGGAAGGTATGAGAGGTGCACGAAAACACAGCGATATAGGGGAAGGTATGAGAGGTGCGCGAAAACAGGGCGATATAGGGGAAGGTATGAGAGGTGCGCGAAAACACAGCGATATAGGGGATGCTATGGGAGGTGCGCAAAAACACAGCGATATAGGGGAAGTTATGAGAGGTGCATGAAAACACAGCGATATAGGGGAAGGTATGAGAGGTGCGCGAAAACACAGCGATATAGGGGAAGGTATGAGAGGTGCACGAAAACACAGCGATATAGGGGAAGGTATGAGAGGTGCGAGAAAACAGGACGATATAAGGGAAGGTATGAGAGGTGCGCGAAAACACAGCGATATAGGGGAAGCAATGGGAGGTGCGCGAAAACACAGTGATATAGGGGACGGTTCGAGATGTGCATGAAAACAGGGCGATATAGGGAAGGTATCAGAGATACGCGAAAACACAGCGATATAGGGGAAGTTATGAGAGGTGCGCGAAAACACAGCGATATAGGGGAAGGTATGAGAGGTGCGTGAAAACACAGCGATATAGGGGAAGGTATGAGAGGTGTGCGAGAACACGGCGATATAGGGGAAAATATGAGAGGTGCGCGAAAACACGGCGATACAGGGGAATGTATCAGAGGTGCGAGAAAACACAGCGATATAGGGGAAGGTATGAGAGGTGCGCGAAAACACAGCGATATAGGGGAAGGTATGAGAGGTGCGCGAAAACACAGCGATATAGGGGAAGGTATGAGATGTGCATGAAAACACAGCGATATAGGGGAAGCTATGAGAGGTGTGCGAAAACACTGCGATATAGGGGAAAGGATGAGAGGTGAGCGAAAAAATGGCGATACAGGGGAATGCATCAGAGGTGCGAGAAAACAGTGATATAAGGGAAGTTATGAGAGGAGCGAAAACACAACGATATAGGGGAAGACATGAGAGGTGCGCGACAACATGTCGATATAGTGGAAGCTATGTGAGGTGCGTGAATACTCAGCGATATAGGGGATGCTATGGGAGGTGCACGAAAACACAGCGATATAGGGGACGGTATGAGATGTGTGCGAAAACAGGGCGATATAGTTGAAGGTATGAGAGGTGCGCGAAAACACAGCGATATAGGGGAAGGTATGAGAGATGCACGAAAACACAGCGATATCGGGGAAGGTATGGGAGGTGCACGAAAACAGGGCGATAAAGGGGAAGGTATGAGATGTGCGTGATGGCACAGCGATATAGGGGATGCTATGGGAGGTGCGCGAAATCACAGTTATTTAAGGGGAAGAGGGGAGGTGCACGAAAACAGGGCAATATAGTGGAAGTTATGTGATGACCGCGAAAACAGGGCGATATTGAGGAATGTATGAGAGGTGCGCTAAAAAACAGCGATATAGTGGACGCAATGCGACGTGCACGAAAGTACAGTGATATAGGTGAACAGATGACAGGTGCGCGAAAACATGGCGATATAGAGGAAGCTATGAGAGGTGAGCAATAACACAGCGATAAAGGTGAAGCTATGGGATGTGCGCGAAAAGACAGCGATATAGGGGAAGGTATGAGAGGTGCGCAAAAACACAGCGATATAGGCGAAGCTATGGTAGGTGCGCGAAAACACAGTGATATAGGGGACGGTATGAGATGTGCATGAACACACCGCGATGCTGGGGAAGCCATGAGAGGTGCGCGAAAACACAGCGATATAGTGGAAGTTATGAGAGGCACGTATAAACACAGCGATATAGGGGAAGGTTTGAGAGGTGCATGAAAACAGGGCGATATAGGGGAAGGTATGAGAGGTGCGCGAAAACACAGCGATATAGGGGATGCTATGGGAGGTGCGTGAAAACACAGCGATATAGGAGAAGTTATGAGAGGTGCATGAAAACACAGCGATATAGGGGAAGGTATGAGAGGTGCACGAAAACACAGCGATATAGGGGAAGGTATGGGAGGTGCGCGAAAACAGGGCGATATAGGGGAAGGTATGAGAGGTGCGCGAACGATCAGCGATATAGGGGATGCTATGGGAGGTGCGCGAAAACACAGCGATATAGGGGAAGTTATGAGAGGTGCATGAAAACACAGCGATATAGGGGAAGGTATGAGAGGTGCGCGAAAACACAGCGATATAGGGGAAGGTATGAGAGGTGCACGAAAACACAGCGATATAGGGGAAGGTATGAGAGGTGCGCGAAAACACAGCGATATAGGGGAAGGTATGAGAGGTGCGCGAAAACACAGCGATATAGGGGATGCTATGGGAGGTGCGCGAAAACACAGCGATATAGGGGAAGTTATGAGAGGTGCATGAAAACACAGCGATATAGGGGAAGGTATGAGAGGTGCGCGAAAACACAGCGATATAGGGGAAGCTATGAGAGGTGCGCGAAAACACAGCGATATAGGGGAAGGTATGAGATGTGCATGAAAACAGGGCGATATAGGGGAAGGTATGAGAGGTGCGCGAAAACACAGCGATATAGGGGAAGGTATGAGAGGTGCACGAAAACACAGCGATATAGGGGAAGGTATGAGAGGTGCACGAAAACAGGGCGATATAGGGGAAGGTATGAGAGGTGCGCGAAAACACAGCGATATAGGGGATGCTATGGGAGGTGCGCGAAAACACAGCGATATAGGGGAAGGTATGAGAGGTGCACGAAAACAGGGCGATATAGTGGAAGCTATGAGATGTGCGCGAAAACAGGGCGATATAGGGGAAGGTATGAGAGGTGCGCGAAAACACAGCGATATAGGGGACGCTATGAGACGTGCACGAAAACACAGTGATATAGGGGAAGGTATGAGAGGTGTGCGAGAACACGGCGATATAGGGGAAGTTATGAGAGGTGCGCGAAAACACGGCGATACAGGGGAATGTATCAGAGGTGCGAGAACACAGAGCGATATAGTGAAAGTAATGAGAGGAGCGGAAACACAGCGATATAGGTGAAGAGATGACAGGTGCGCGAAAACATGGCGATATAGGGGAAGCTATGAGAGGTGAGCAATAACACAGCGATAAAGGTGAAGCTATGGGATGTGCGCGAAAAGACAGCGATATAGGGGAAGGTATGAGAGGTGCGCGAAAACACAGCGATGTAGGCGAAGCTATGGTAGGTGCGCGAAAACACAGCGATATAGGGGACGGTATGAGATGTGCATGAACACACCGCGATATTGGGGAAGCCATGAGAGGTGCGCGAAAACACAGCGATATAGGGGAAGTTATGAGAGGTGCGTGAAAACACAGCGATATAGGGGAAGGTATGAGAGGTGCACGAAAACACAGCGATATAGGGGAAGGTATGAGAGGTGCACGAAAACACAGCGATATAGGGGAAGGTATGGGAGGTGCGCGAAAACAGGGCGATATAGGGGAAGGTATGAGAGGTGCGCGATGGCACAGCGATATAGGGGATGCTATGGGAGGTGCGCGAAAACACAGCGATATAGGGGACGGTATGAGATGTGCATGAAAACACGGCGATATAGGGGAAGCTATGAGAGGTGCGTGAAAACACAGCGATATAGGGGAAGGTATGAGAGGTGCGCGAAAACATGGCGATACAGGGGAATGCATCAGAGGTGCGAGAAAACACAGCGATATAGGGGAAGTTATGAGAGGTGCGCGAAAACACAGCGATATAGGGGAAGGTATGAGAGGTGCGCGAAAACACAGCGATATAGGGGATGCTATGGGAGGTGCGCAAAAACACAGCGATATAGGGGACGGTATGAGATGTGCATGAAAACAGGGCGATATAGGGGAAGCTATGAGAGGTGCGCGAAAACACAGCGATATAGGGGAAGGTATGAGAGGTGCGCGAAAACACAGCGATATAGGGGAAGTTATGAGAGGTGCGTAAAAACACAGCGATATAGGGGAAGGTATGAGAGGTGCGCGAAAACACAGCGATATAGGGGAAGGTATGAGATGTGCGCGAAAACAGGGCGATATAGGGGAAGCTATGAGAGGTGCGCGAAAACACAGCGATATAGGGGAAGGTATGAGAGGTGCGCGAAAACATGGCGATACAGGGGAATGCATCAGAGGTGCGAGAAAACACAGCGATATAGGGGAAGTTATGAGAGGAGCGAAAACACAGCGATATAGGGGAAGACATGAGAGGTGCGCGAAAACACGGCGATATAGGGGAAGCTCTGAGAGGTGTGCGAAAACACAGTGATATAGGGGATGGTAGGGGAGGTGCGCGAATACACAGCGATATAGGGGACGGTATGAGATGTGCATGAAAACAGGGCGATATAGGGGAAGGTATGAGAGGTGCGCGAAAACACAGCGATATAGGGGAAGGTATGAGAGGTGCACGAAAACACAGCGATATAGGGGAAGGTATGGGAGGTGCACGAAAACAGGGCGATATAGGGGAAGGTATGAGAGGTGCGCGATGGCACAGCGATATAGGGGATGCTATGGGAGGTGCGCGAAATCACAGTTATATAAGGGGAAGAGGGGAGGTGCACGAAAACAGGGCAATATAGTGGAAGCTATGTGATGACCGCGAAAACAGGGCGATATTGAGGAATGTATGAGAGGTGCGCTAAAAAACAGCGATATAGGGGACGCTATGAGAGGTGCACGAAAACACAGCGATATAGGGGAAGGTATGAGAGGTGCGCGAAAACACGGCGATATAGGGGAAGCTCAGAGTGGTGCGCAAAAACACGGCGATATAGGGGAAGCTATGGAAGGTGCGTGAAAACACAGCGATATAGGGGAAGGTATGAGAGGTGCGCAAAAACACAGCGATATAGGCGAAGCTATGGTAGGTGCGCGAAAACACAGTGATATAGGGAACGGTATGAGATGTGCATGAACACACCGCGATGCTGGGGAAGCCATGAGATGTGCGCGAAAACACAGCGATATAGTGGAAGTTATGAGAGGTGCGTGAAAACACAGCGATATAGGGGAAGGTATGAGAGGTGCACGAAAACAGGGCGATATAGGGGAAGGTATGAGAGGTGCGCGAAAAGACAGCGATATAGGGGATGCTATGGGAGGTGCGTGAAAACACAGCGATATAGGAGAAGTTATGAGAGGTGCATGAAAACACAGCGATATAGGGGAAGCTATGAGAGGTGCGCGAAAACACAGCGATATAGGGGAAGGAATGAGAGGTGCGCGAAAACACAGCGATATAGGGGAAGGTATGAGAGGTGCGCGAAAACACAGCGATATAGGGGAAGCAATGGGAGGTGCGCGAAAACACAGCGATATAGGGGAAGTTATGAGAGGTGCATGAAAACACAGCGATATAGGGGAAGGTATGAGAGGTGCGCAAAAACACAGCGATATAGGGGAAGGTATGAGAGGTGCGCGAAAACACAGCGATATAGGGGAAGCTATGGGAGGTGCGCGAAAACACAGCGATATAGGGGACGGTATGAGATGTGCATGAAAACAGGGCGATATAGGGGAAGGTATGAGAGGTGCGCGAAAACACAGCGATATAGGGGAAGGTATGAGAGGTGCACGAAAACACAGCGATATAGGGGAAGGTATGAGAGGTGCACGAAAACAGGGCGATATAGGGGAAGGTATGAGAGGTGCGCGATGGCACAGCGATATAGGGGATGGTATGGGAGGTGCGTGAAAACACAGCGATATAGGGAAAGGTATGGGAGGGGCGCGAAAACAGGGCAATATAGTGGAAGCTATGGGATGTGCGCGAAAACAGGGCGATATTGGGGGGAAGGTATGAGAGGTGCGCGAAAACACAGTGATATAGGGGAAGGTATGAGAGGTGCACGAAAACACAGTGATATAGGGGAAGATATGAGAGGTGTGCGAAAACACGGCGATATAGGGGAAGTTATGAGAGGTGCGCGAAAACACGGCGATACAAGGGAATGTATCAGAAGTGCGAGAACACAGAGCGATATAGGGGAAGTAATGAGAGTAGCGGAAACACAGCGATATAGGTGAAGACATGAGAGGTGCGTGATAACACGGCGATATAGGGGAAGCTATGAGAGGTGAGCAATAACACAGCGATAAAGGTGAAGCTATGGGATGTGCGCGAAAAGACAGCGATATAGGGGAAGGTATGAGAGGTGCGCGAAAACACAGCGATGTAGGCGAAGCTATGGGAGGTGCGCGAAAACACAGCGATATAGGGGACGGTATGAGATGTGCATGAAAACACGGCGATATCGGGGAAGCTGTGAGAGGTGCGCGAAAACACAGCGATATAGGGGAAGGTATGAGAGGTGCATGAAAACACAGCGATATAGGGGAAGCCATGAGAGGTGCGCGAAAACACAGCGATATAGGGGAAGTTATGAGAGGTGCGTGAAAACACAGCGATATAGGGGAAGGTATGAGAGGTGCACGAAAACAGGGCGATATAGGGGAAGGTATGAGAGGTGCGCGAAGGCACAGCGATATAGGGGATGCTATGGGAGGTGCGCGAAAACACAGCGATATAGGGGACGGTATGAGATGTGCATGAAAACACGGCGATATAGGGGAAGCTATGAGAGGTGCGCGAAAACACAGCGATATAGGGGAAGACATGAGAGGTGCGCGAAAACATGGCGATACAGGGGAATGCATCAGAGGTGTGAGAAAACACAGCGATATAGGGGAAGTTATGAGAGGTGCGCGAAAACACAGCGATATAGGGGAAGGTATGAGAGGTGCGCGAAAACACAGCGATATAGGGGATGCTATGGGAGGTGCGCGAAAACACAGCGATATAGGGGACGGTATGAGATGTGCATCAAAATAGGGCGATACAGGGGAAGCTATGAGAGGTGCGAGAAAAGACAGTGATATAGGGGAAGGTATGAGAGTTGCGCATACAACACAGCGATATAGGGGAAGTTATAAGAGGTGCGTAAAAACACAGCGATATAGGGGAAGGTATGAGAGGTGCATGAAAACACCGCGATATAGGGGAAGCTATGAGAGGTGCGCGAAAACAGGGCGATATAGGGGAAGGTATGAGAGGTGCGCGAAAACACAGCGATATAGGGGAAGGTATGAGAGGTGCGCGAAAACACAGCGATATAGGGGAAGGTATGAGATGTGCATGAAAACACGGCGATATTGGGGAAGCCATGAGAGGTGCGCGAAAACACAGCGATATAGGGGAAGGTATGAGAGGTGCGCGAAAACACAGCGATATAGGGGAAGGTATGAGAGGTGCACGAAAACAGGGCGATATAGGGGAAGGTATGAGAGGTGCGCGAAAACACAGCGATATAGGGGATGCTATGGGAGGTGCGTGAAAACACAGCGATATAGGGGAAGTTATGAGAGGTGCGTGAAAACAGAGCGATATAGGGGAAGCCGTGAGAGGTGTGCGAAATCACAGCGATATAGGGGAAGGTATGAGAGGTGCATGAAAACAGGGCGATATAGGGGAAGGTATGAGAGGTGCGCGAAAACACAGCGATATAGGGGATGCTATGGGAGGTGCGTGAAAACACAGCGATATAGGGGAAGACATGAGAGGTGCGCGAAAACAGGGCGATATAGGGGAAGGTATGGGATGTGCCCGAAAACAGGGCGATATAGGGGAAGGTATGAGAGAAGCGAAAACACAGCAATATAGGGGAAGGTATAAGAGGTGAACGAAAACACAGCGATATAGGGGACGCTATGGGAGGTGCGCGAAAACACAGTGATATAGGGGAAGGTATGAGAGGTGTGCGAAAACACGGCGATATAGGGGAAATTATGAGAGGTGCGCGAAAACACGGCGATACAGGGGAATGTATCAGAGGTGCGAGAAAACACAGCGATATAGGGGAAGTAATGAGAGGAGCGAAAACATAGCGATATAGGTGAAGACATGAGAGGTGCGCGAAAACAGGGCGATATAGGGGAAGCTATGAGAGGTGAGCAATAACACAGCGATAAAGGTGAAGCTATGGGATGTGCGCGAAAAGACACAGATATAGGGGAAGCTATGAGAGGTGCGCGAAAACACAGCGATGTAGGGGAAGCTATGGGAGGTGCGCGAAAACACAGCGATATAGGGGACGGTATGAGATGTGCATGAATACACGGCGATATTGGGGAAGCCATGAGAGGTGCGCGAAAACACAGCGATATAGGGGAAGGTATGAGAGGTGCGCAAAAACACAGCGATATAGGAGAAGTTATGAGAGGTGCGTGAAAACACAGCGATATAGGGGAAGGTATGAGAGGTGAGCTTTAACACAGCGATATAGGTGAAGCTATGGGAGGTGCGCGAAAACAGGGCGATATAGGGGAAGGTATGAGAGGTGCGCGAAGGCACAGCGATATAGGGGATGCTATGAGAGGTGCGTGAATACACAGCGATATAGGGGACATTATGAGATGTGCATGAAAACACGGCGATATTGGGGAAGCCATGAGAGGTGTGCGAAAACACAGCGATATAGGGGAAGGTATGAGAGGTGCGCAAAAACACAGCGATATAGGGGAAGGTATGAGAGGTGCGCAAAAACACAGCGATAAAGGGGAAGGCATGAGACGTGCGTGAAAACACAGTGATATAGGGGAAGGTATGAGAGGTGTGCGAGAACACGGCGATATAGGGGAAGCCATGAGAGGTGTGCGAAAACACAGCGATATAGGGGAAGGTATGAGAGGTGCGAAAACACAGCGCGATATAGGGGAAGTTATGAGAGGTGCGCGAAAACATGGCGATATAGGGGAATGTATGAGAGGTGCGCGAAAACACAGCGATATAGGGGAAGGTATGAGAGGTGAGCGAAAACACAGCGATATAGGGGAAGCTATGAGAGGTGCGCGAAAACAGGGCGATATAGGGGAAGGTATGAGAGGTGCGTGAAAACACAGCGATATAGGGGAAGGTATTAGAGGTGCACGAAAATAGGGCGATATAGGGGAAGGTATGAGAGGTGCGCGAAAACACGGCGATATAGGGGAAGGTATGAGAGGTGCGCGAAAACACAGCGATATAGGGGAAGCTATGGGAGGTGCGCGAAAACACAGCGATATAGGGGAAGGTATGAGAGGTGTGCGAAAACACGGCGATATAGGGGAAATTATGAGAGGTGCGCGAAAACACAGCGATATAGGGGAAGGTATGAGAGGTGCGCGAAAACACAGCGATATAGGGGAAGCTATGAGAGGTGCGCGAAAACACTGCGATATAGGGGAAGGTATGAGAGGTGCGCGAAAACACAGCGATATAGGGGAAGGTATGAGAGGTGCGCGAAAACACAGCGATATAGGGGAAGGTATGAGAGGTGCGCGAAAACACAGCGATATAGGGGATGCTATGAGAGGTGCGTGAAAACACAGCGATATAGGGGAAGTTATGAGAGGTGCATGAAAACACAGCGATATAGGGGAAGGTATGAGAGGTGCGCGAAAACACAGCGATATAGGGGAAGCTATGAGAGGTGCGCGAAAACACAGCGATATAGGGGAAGGTATGAGAGGTGCATGAAAACACAGCGATATAGGGGAAGGTATGAGAGGTGCGCGAAAACACAGCGATATAGGGGAAGTTATGAGAGGTGCGCGAAAACACAGCGATATAGGGGAAGGTATGAGAGGTGTGCGAAAACAGGGCGATATAGGGGAAGGTATGAGAGGTGAGCGAAGGCACAGCGATATAGGGGAAGTTATGAAAGGTGCGCGAAAACACGGCGATACAGGGGAATGTATCAGAGGTGCGAGAAAACACAGCGATATAGGGGAAGCTATGAGAGGTGAGCAATAACACAGCGATAAAGGTGAAGCTATGGGATGTGCGCGAAAAGACAGCGATATAGGGGAAGGTATGAGAGGTGCGCGAAAACACAGCGATATAGGCGAAGCTATGGGAGGTGCGCGAAAACACAGCGATATAGGGGACGGTATGAGATGTGCATGAATACATGGCGATATTGGGGAAGCCATGAGAGGTGCGCGAAAACACAGCGATATAGGGGAAGTTATGAGAGGTGCGCGAAAACACAGCGATATAGGGGAAGGTATGAGAGGTGCGCAAAAACAGGGCAATATAGGGGAAGCTATGGGATGTGCGCGAAAACAGGGCGATATAGGGGAAGGTATGAGAGGTGAGCAATAACACAGCGATATAGGGGAAGCTATGGGAGGTGCGTGAAAACACAGCGATATAGGGGAAGGTATGAGAGGTGCGCGAAAACACAGCGATATAGGGGAAGCAATGGGAGGTGCGCGAAAACACAGCGATATAGGGGACGGTATGAGATGTGCATGAAAACACGGCGATATAGGGGAAGCCATGAGAGGTGCACGAAAACACAGCGATATAGGGGAAGGTATGAGAGGTGCGCAAAAACACAGCGATATAGGAGAAGTTATGAGAGGTGCGTGAAAACACAGCGATATAGGAGAAGGTATGAAAGGTGCGCTTAAACAGGGCGATAAAGGGGAAGGTATGAGATGTGCATGAAAACACGGCGATATAGGGGAAGCTATGAGAGGTGCGCGAAAACAGGGCGATATAGGGGAAGCTATGGGAGGTGCGCGAAAACACAGAGATATAGGGGAAGGTATGAGAGGTGCGTGAAAACACAGCGATATAGGGGAAGCTATGGGAGGTGCGCGAAAACACAGTGATATAGGGGAAGGTATGAGAGGTGCGCGAAAACACGGCGATATAGGGGAAACTATGAGAGGTGCACGAAAACACTGCGATACAAAGGAATGTATCAGAGGTGCGAGAACACAGAGCGATATAGGGGAAGTAATGAGAGGAGCGGAAACACAGCGATATAGGTGAAGACATGAGAGGTGACCAATAACATAGCGATAAAGGTGAAGCTATGGGATGTGCGCGAAAAGACAGCTATATAGGGGAAGCTATGAGAGGTGAGCAAAAACACAGCGATAAAGGTGAAGCTATGGGATGTGCGCGAAAACACAGCGATATAGGGGATGCTATGAGAGGTGCGCGAAAACACAGCGATATAGGGGAAGGTATGAGAGGTGCATGAAAACACAGCGATATAGGGGAAGACATGAGAGGTGCGTGAAAACACGGCGATATAGGGGAAGCTATGAGAGGTGCGCGAAAACACAGCGATATAGGGGAAGGTATGAGAGGTGCGCAAAAACACAGCGATATAGGGGAAGTTATGAGAGGTGCGTGAAAACACAGCGATATAGGGGAAGGTATGAGAGGTGCGCGAAAACACAGCGATATAGGGGAAGGTATGAGAGGTGCGCGAAAACAGGGCGATATAGGGGAAGGTATGAGAGGTGCGCGAAAACACAGCGATATAGGGGATGCTATGGGAGGTGCGTGAAAACACAGCGATATAGGGGAAGTTATGAGATGTGCATGAAAACAGGGCGATATAGGGGAAGGTATGAGAGGTGCGCAAAAACACAGCGATATAGGGGAAGGTATGAGAGGTGCGCGAAAACAGGGCGATATAGGGGAAGGTATGAGAGGTGCGCGAAAACACAGCGATATAGGGGATGCTATGAGAGGTGCGCGAAAACACAGCGATATAGGGGAAGGTATGAGAGGTGCGCGAAAACACAGCGATATAGGGGAAGTTATGAGAGGTGCGCGAAAACACAGCGATATAGGGGATGCTATGGGAGGTGCGCGAAAACACAGTGATATAGGGGAAGTAATGAGAGGAAATAAAACATAGTGATATTGGGGAAATTATGAGAGGTGCGCGAAAACACAGCGATATAGGGGAAGGTATGAGAGGTGCGCGAAAACACAGCGATATAGGGGAAGGTATGAGAGGTGCGCAAAAACACAGCGATATAGGAGAAGTTATGAGAGGTGCGTGAAAACACAGCGATATAGGGGAAGGTATGAGAGGTGCACGAAAACACAGCGATATAGGGGAAGGTATGGGAGGTGCGCGAAAACAGGGCGATATAGGGGAAGGTATGAGAGGTGCGCGAAAACACAGCGATACAGGGGACGCTATGGGAGGTGCGCGAAAACACAGCGATATAGGGGAAGGTATGAGAGGTGTGCGAAAACAGGGCAATATAGGGGAAGCTATGGGAGGTGCGCGAAAACAGGGCGATATAGGGGAAGGTATGAGAGGTGCGCGAAAACACAGCGATATAGGGGACGCTATGGGAGGTGCGCGAAAACACAGCGATATAGGGGAAGGTATGAGAGGTGAGCGAAGGCACAGCGATATAGGGGAAGTTATGAGAGGTGCGCGAAAACACGGCGATACAGGGGAATGTATCAGAGGTGCAAGAAAACACAGCGATATAGGGGAAGGTATGAGAGGTGCGCGAAAACACAGCGATATAGGGGAAGCTCTGAGAGGTGCGCAAAAACACAGCGATATAGGGGAAGCTATGAGAGGTGCGCGAAAACACAGCGATATAGGGGAAGGTATGAGAGGTGCGCGAAAACACAGCGATATAGGGGAAGCAATGGGAGGTGCGCGAAAACACAGCGATGTAGGGGAAGCTATGGGAGGTGCGTGAAAACACAGCGATATAGGGGAAGGTATGAGAGGTGTGCAAAAACACAGCGATATAGGGGAAGGTATGAGAGGTGCGCGAAAACACAGCGATATAGGGGAAGGTATGAGAGGTGCGCGAAAACACAGCGATATAGGGGAAGGTATGAGAGGTGCGCGAAAACACAGCGATATAGGGGAAGTTATGAGAGGTGCGTGAAAACACAGCGATATAGGGGAAGGTATGAGAGGTGCAAAAACACAGCGATATAGGAGAGCTTATGAGAGGTGCATGAAAACACAGCGATATAGGGGAAGGTATGAGAGGTGCACGAAAACACAGCGATATAGGGGAAGGTATGGGAGGTGCGCGAAAACAGGGCGATATAGGGGAAGGTATGAGAGGTGCGCGAAAACACAGCGATATAGGGGATGCTATGGGAGGTGCGCGAAAACACAGCGATATAGGGGAAGTTATGAGATGTGCATGAAAACACGGCGATATAGGGGAAGGTATGAGAGGTGCGTGAAAACACAGCGATATAGGGGAAGGTATGAGAGGTGCGCGAAAACAGGGCGATATAGGGGAAGGTATGAGAGGTGCGCGAAAACACAGCGATATAGGGGAAGCTATGGGAGGTGCGCGAAAACACAGCGATATAGGGGAAGGTATGAGAGGTGCGCGAAAACACGGCGATATATGGGAAGTTATTGGAGGTGCGTGAAAAGAGGGCGATATAGGTGAAGGTATGAGAGGTGCGCGAAAACACAGCGATATAGGGGAAGCTATGAGAGGTGCGCGAAAACACAGCGATATAGGGGAAGGTATGAGAGGTGCGCGAAAACACAGCGATATAGGGGAAGGTATGAGAGGTGCGCGAAAACACAGCGATATAGGGGAAGGTATGAGAGGTGCGCAAAAACACAGCGATATAGGGGAAGTTATGAGAGGTGCGTGAAAACACAGCGATATAGGGGAAGGTATGAGAGGTGCACGAAAACACAGCGATATAGGGGAAGGTATGGGAGGTGCGCGAAAACACAGCGATATAGGGGAAGGTATGAGAGGTGCGCAAAACACAGCGATATAGGGGATGCTATGGGAGGTGCGCGAAAACACAGCGATATAGGGGAAGGTATGGGAGGTGTGTGAAAACAGGGCCATATAGGGGAAGCTATGGGAGGTGCGTGAAAACACAGCGATATAGGGGAAGGTATGACAGGTGCACGAAAACACAGCAATATAGGCGATGCTATGGGAGGTGCGCGAATACACAGTGATATAGGGGAAGTAATGAGAGGAGCTAAAACACAGCAATATAGGGGAAGTTATGAGATGTGCGTGAAAACACGGCGATATAGGGGAATGTATCAGAGGTGCAAGAAAACACAGCGATATAGGGGAAGGTATGAGAGGTGCGCGAAAACACAGCGATGTAGGGGAAGCTATGGGAGGTGCGCGAAAACACAGCGATATAGGGGACGGTATGAGATGTGCATGAAAACACGGCGATATAGGGGAAGGTATGAGAGGTGCGCGAAAACACAGCGATATAGGGGAAATTATGAGAGGTGCGCGAAAACACAGCGATATAGGGGAATGTATCAGAGGTGCGAGAAAACACAGCGATATAGGGGAAGGTATGGGAGGTGCGCGAAAACAGGGCGATATAGGGGAAGGTATGAGAGGTGCGCGAAAACACAGCGATATAGGGGATGCTATGGGAGGTGCGCGAAAACACAGCGATATAGGGGAAGGTATGAGAGGTGCGCGAAAACACGGCGATATAGGGGAAAGAATGAGAGGTGCGCGAAAACATGGCGATATAGGGGAAGACATGAGAGGTGCGCGAAAACACGGCGATATAGGGGAAGCTATGAGAGGTGAGCAATAACACAGCGATAAAGGTGAAGCTATGGGATGTGCGCGAAAAGACAGCGATATAGGGGAAGGTATGAGATGTGCATGAAAACACGGCGATATAGGGGAAGGTATGAGAGGTGTGCGAAAACACAGCGATATAGGGGAAGGTATGAGAGGTGCGCGAAAACACAGCGATATAGGGGAAGCTATGAGAGGTGCGCGAAAACATAGCGATATAGGGGAAGGTATGAGAGGTGCGCGAAAACACAGCGATATAGGGGAAGGTATGAGAGGTGCACGAAAACATGGCGATATAGGGGAATGTATTAGAGGTGCGAGAAAACACAGCGATATAGAGGAAGCTATGAGAGCTGCGCGAAAACACGGCGATATAGGGGAAGACATGAGAGGTGCGCGAAAACATGGCGATATAGTGGAAGCTATGAGAGGTGCGTGAACACTCAGCGATATAGGGGAAGCTATGGGAGGTGCGCGAAAACACAGCGATATAGGGGACGTTATGAGATGTGCATGAAAACAGGGCGATATAGGGGAAGGTATGAGAGGTGCGCGAAAACACAGCGATATAGGGGAAGGTATGAGAGGTGCACGAAAACACAGCGATATAGGGGAAGGTATGGGAGGTGCACGAAAACAGGGTGATATAGGGGAAGGTATGAGAGGTGCGCGATGGCACAGCGATATAGGGGATGCTATGGGAGGTGCGCGAAATCACAGTTATATAAGGGGAAGAGGGGAGGTGCACGAAAACAGGGCAATATAGTGGAAGCTATGTGATGACCGCGAAAACAGGGCGATATTGAGGAATGTATGAGAGGTGCGCTAAAAAACAGCGATATAGTGGACGCAATGCGACGTGCACGAAAGCACAGTGATATAGGTGAAGAGATGACATGTGCGCGAAAACATGGCGATATAGGGGAAGCTATGAGAGGTGAGCAATAACACAGCGATAAAGGTGAAGCTATGGGATGTGCGCGAAAAGACAGCGATATAGGGGAAGGTATGAGAGGTGTGCGAAAACACAGCGATATAGGGGAAGCTATGAGAGGTGCGCGAAAACACAGCGATATAGGGGACGGTATGAGATGTGCATGAACACACGGCGATATTGTGGAAGCCATGAGAGGTGCGCGAAAACACAGCGATATAGGAGAAGTTATGAGAGGTGCGCGAAAACACAGCGATATAGGGGAAGGTATGAGAGGTGCGCGAAAACAGGGCGATATAGGGGAAGGTATGAGAGGTGCGCGATGGCACAGCGATATAGGGGATGCTATGGGAGGTGCGTGAAAGCACAGCGATATAGGAGAAGTTATGAGAGGTGCATGAAAACACAGCGATATAGGGGAAGGTATGAGAGGTGCATGAAAACACAGCGATATAGGGGAAGGTGTGAGAGGTGCGCGAAAACAGGGCGATGTAGGGGAAGGTATGAGAGGTGCGCGAAAACACAGCGATATAGGGGATGCTATGGGAGGTGCGCGAATACACAGCGATATAGGGGAAGTTATGAGAGGTGCATGAAAACACAGCGATATAGGGGAAGGTATGAGAGGTGCGCGAAAACACAGCGATATAGGGGAAGGTATGAGAGGTGCACGAAAACACAGCGATATAGGGGAAGGTATGGGAGGTGCGCGAAAACAGGGCGATATAGGGGAAGGTATGAGAGGTGCGCGAAAACACAGCGATATAGGGGAAGCTATGGGAGGTGCGCCAAAACACAGCGATATAGGGGAAGGTATGAGATGTGCATGAAAACACGGCGATATAGGGGAAGGTATGAGAGGTGCGCGAAAACACAGCGATATAGGGGAAGGTATGAGAGGTGCGTGAAAACACAGCGATATAGGGGAAGCTATGAGAGGTGCACGAAAACACAGCGATATAGGGGAAGGTATGGGAGGTGCGCAAAAACACGGCGATATAGGGGAAATTATGAGAGGTGCGCGAAAACACGGCGATACAGGGGAATGTATCAGAGGTGCGAGAAAACACAGCGATATAGGGGAAGTAATGAGAGGAGCGACAACATAGCGATATAGGTGAAGACATGAGAGGTGCACGAAAAACAGCGATATAGGGGACGGTATGAGATGTGCATGAAAACACGGCGATATCGGGGAAGCTATGAGAGGTGCGCGAAAACACAGCGATATAGGGGAAGGTATGAGAGGTGCGCGAAAACACAGCGATATAGGGGAATGTATCAGAGGTGCGAGAAAACACAGCGATAGAGGGGAAGTTTTGAGAGGAGCGAAAACACAGCGATATAGGGGAAGACATGAGAGGTGCGCGAAAACAGGGCGATATAGGGGAAGGTATGAGAGGTGCGCGAAAACACAGCGATATAGGGGATGCTATGGGAGGTGCGCGAAAACACAGTGATATAGGGGACGGTATGAGATGTGCATGAAAACAGGGCGATATAGGGGAAGGTATGAGAGGTGCGCGAAAACACAGCGATATAGGGGAAGGTATGAGAGGTGCACGAAAACACAGCGATATAGGGGAAGGTATGGGAGGTGCACGAAAACAGGGCGATATAGGGGAAGGTATGAGAGGTGCGCGAAGGCACAGCGATATAGGGGATGCTATGGGAGGTGCGCGAAAACACAGTGATATAGGGGAAGACATGAGAGGTGCACGAAAACAGGGCAATATAGGGGAAATTATGAGAGGTGCGCGAAAACAGGGCGACATAGGGGAAGGTGTGAGAGGTGCTCAAAAACACAGCGATATAGGGGACGCTATGGGACGTGCGCGAAAACACAGTGATATAGGGGAAGGTATGAGAGGTGCGCGAAAACATGGCGATATAGGGGAAGCTATGAGAGGTGAGCAAAAACACAGCGATAAAGGTGAAGCTATGGGAGGTGCGCGAAAAGACAGCGATATAGGGGAAGGTATGAGAGGTGCGCGAAAACACAGCGATATAGGGGAAGGTATGAGAGGTGCGTGAAAACACAGCGATATAGGGGACGGTATGAGATGTGCATGAAAACACGGCGATATTGGGGAAGCCATGAGAGGTGCGCGAAAACAGGGCGATATAGGGGAAGTTATGAGAGGTGCGTGAAACACAGCGAGATAGAGAAAGGTATGAGAGGTGCGCGAAAACAGGGCGATATAGGGGAATGTATGAGAGGTGCGCGAAGGCACAGCGATATAGGGGATGCTATGGGAGGTGCGTGAAAGCACAGCGATATAGGAGAAGTTATGAGAGGTGCATGAAAACACAGCGATATAGGGGAAGCTATGAGAGGTGCACGAAAACACAGCGATATAGGGGAAGGTATGGGAGGTGCGCGAAAACAGGGCGATATAGTGGAAGGTATGAGAGGTGCGCGAAAAGACAGCGATATAGGGGATGCTATGGGAGGTGCGCGAAAACACAGCGATATAGGGGAAGTTATGAGAGGTGCATGAAAACACAGCGATATAGGGGAAGGTATGAGAGGTGCGCGAAAACACAGCGATATAGGGGAAGGTATGAGAGGTGCACGAAAACACAGCGATATAGGGGAAGGTATGAGAGGTGCGCGAAAACAGGGCGATATAGGGGAAGGTATGAGAGGTGCGCGAAAACACAGCGATATAGGGGATGCTATGGGAGGTGCGCGAAAACACAGCGATATAGGGGACGTTATGAGATGTGCATGAAAACAGGGCGATATAGGGGAAGGTATGAGAGGTGCGCGAAAACACAGCGATATAGGGGAAGGTATGAGAGGTGCGCGAAAACACAGCGATATAGGGGAAGCTATGAGAGGTGCACAAAAACACAGCGATATAGGAGAAGGTATCAGAGGTGCCCGAAACCACAGCGATATAGGGGAAATTATGAGAGGTGCGCGAAAACACGGCGATACAGGGGAATGTATCAGAGGTGCGAGAAAACACAGCGATATAGGGGAAGGTATGAGAGGTGCGCGAAAACACAGCGATATAGGGGAAGCTATGGGAGGTGCGCGAAAACACAGCGATATAGGGGAAGGTATGAGATGTGCATGAAAACACGGCAATATAGGGGAAGCTATGAGAGGTGCGCGAAAACACAGCGATATAGGGGAAGGTATGAGAGGTGCGCGAAAACATGGCGATACAGGGGAATGCATCAGAGGTGCGAGAAAACAGTGATATAAGGGAAGTTATGAGAGGAGCGAAAACACAACGATATAGGGGAAGACATGAGAGGTGCGCGACAACATGTCGATATAGTGGAAGCTATGTGAGGTGCGTGAATACTCAGCGATATAGGGGATGCTATGGGAGGTGCGTGAATACACAACGATATAGGGGACGTTATGAGATGTGCATGAAAACAGGGCGATATAGGGGAAGGTATGAGAGGTGCGCGAAAACACAGCGATATAGGGGAAGGTATGAGAGGTGCACGAAAACACAGCGATATAGGGGAAGGTATGGGAGGTGCACGAAAACAGGGCGATATAGGGGAAGGTATGAGAGGTGCGCAAAGGCACAGCGATATAGGGGATGCTATGGGAGGTGCGCGAAAACACAGCGATATAGGGGAAGACGAGAGGTGCACGAAAACAGGGCAATATAGTGGAAGCTATGGGATGTGCGCGAAAACAGGGCGATATAGGGGAAGGTATGAGAGGTGCGCGAAAACACAGCGATATAGGGGACGCTATGAGAGGTGCGCGAAAACACAGTGATATAGGGGAAGGTATGAGAGGTGCGCGAAAACATGGCGATATAGGGGAAGCTATGAGAGGTGAGCAATAACACAGCGATAAAGGTGAAGCTATGGGATGTGCGCGAAAAGACAGCGATACAGGGGAAGGTATGAGAGGTGTGCGAAAACACAGCGATGTAGGGGAAGCTATGGGAGGTGCGCGAAAACACAGCGATATAGGGGACGGTATGAGATGTGCATGAAAACACGGCGATATTGGGGAAGCCATGAGAGGTGCGCGAAAACACAGCGATATAGGGGAAGGTATGAGAGGTGCGCAAAAACACAGCGATATAGGGGAAGGTATGAGAGGTGCGCGAAAACAGGGCGATATAGGGGAAGGTATGAGAGGTGCGCGAAAACACAGCAATATAGGGGATGCTATGGGAGGTGCGTGAAAGCACAGCGATATAGGAGAAGTTATGAGAGGTGCATGAAAACACAGCGATATAGGGGAATGTATGAGAGGTGCACTAAAACACAGCGATATAGGGGAAGGTATGAGAGGTGCGCGAAAACAGGGCGATATAGGGGAAGGTATGAGAGGTGCGCGAAAACACAGCGATATAGGGGATGCTATGGGAGGTGCGCGAAAACACAGCGATATAGGGGAAGTTATGAGAGGTGCATGAAAACACAGCGATATAGGGGAAGGTGTGAGAGGTGCACGAAAACACAGCGATATAGGGGAAGGTGTGAGAGGTGCACGAAAACACAGCGATATAGGGGAAGGTATGGGAGGTGCGCGAAAACAGGGCGATATAGGGGAAGGTATGAGAGGTGCGCGAAAACACAGCGATATAGGGGATGCTATGGGAGGTGCGCGAAAACACAGCGATATAGGGGAAGGTATGAGATGTGCATGAAAACAGGGCGATATAGGGGAAGGTATGAGAGGTGCGCGAAAACACAGCGATATAGGGGAAGGTATGAGAGGTGCGCGAAAACACAGCGATATAGGGGAAGCTATGGGAGGTGCGCGAAAACACAGCGATATAGGGGAAGGTATGAGAGGTGTGCGAAAACACAGCGATATAGGGGAAATTATGAGAGGTGCGCGAAAACATGGCAATACAGGGGAATGTATCAGAAATGCAAGAAAACACAGCGATATAGGGGAAGTAATGAGAGTTGCATGAAAACACAGCGATATAGGGGAAGGTATGAGAGGTGCGCGAAAACACAGCGATATAGGGGACGGTATGAGATGTGCATGAAAACACGGCGATATAGGGGAAGCTATGAGAGGTGCGCGAAAACACAGCGATATAGGGGAAGGTATGAGAGGTGCGCGAAAACATGGCGATACAGGGGAATGCATCAGAGGTGCGAGAAAACACAGCGATATAGGGGAAGTTATGAGAGGTGCGAAAACACAGCGATATAGGGGAAGACATGAGAGGTGCGCGAAAACAGGGCGATATAGGGGAAGCTATGAGAGGTGCGCGAAAACACAGCGATATAGGGGATGGTATGGGAGGTGCGCGAAAACACAGCGATATAGGGGACGGTATGAGATGTGCATGAAAACAGGGCGATATAGGGGAAGGTATGAGAGGTGCGCTAAAACACGGCGACATAGTGGAAGGTATGAGAGGTGCACGAAAACACAGCGATATAGGGGAAGGTATGGGAGGTGCATGAAAACAGGGCGATATAGGGGAAGCTATGAGAGGTGCGCGATGGCACAGCGATATAGGGGATGCTATGGGAGGTGCGCGAAAACACAGTTATTTAAGGGGAAGAGGGGAGGTGCACGAAAACAGGGCAATATAGTGGAAGTTATGTGATGACCGCGAAAACAGGGCGATATAGGGGAAGGTATGAGAGGTGCGCGAAAACACAGCGATATAGGGGACGCAATGAGAGGTGCACGAAAACACAGCGATATAGGGGAAGGTATGAGAGGTGCGCGAAAACATGGCGATATAGGGGAAGCTATGAGAGGTGAGCAATAACACAGCGATAAAGGTGAAGCTATGGGATGTGCGCGAAAAGACAGCGATATAGGGGAAGGTATGAGAGGTGCGCGAAAACACAGCGATATAGGGGAAGCTATGGGAGGTGCGCGAAAACACAGCGATATAGGGGACGGTATGAGATGTGCATGAAAACACGGCGATATTGGGGAAGCCATGAGAGGTGTGCGAAAACACAGCGATATAGGGGAAGTTATGAGAGGTGCGTGAAAACACAGCGATATAGGGGAAGGTATGAGAGGTGCGCGAAAACAGGGCGATATAGGGGAAGGTATGAGAGGTGCGCGAAATGACAGCGATATAGGGGAAGCTATGGGAGGTGCGTGAAAACACAGCGATATAGGGGAAGTTATGAGAGGTGCATGAAAACACAGCGATATAGGGGAAGCTATGAGAGGTGCACGAAAACACAGCGATATAGGGGAAGGTATGAGAGGTGCGCGAAAACAGGGCGATATAGGGGAAGGTATGAGAGGTGCGCGAAGGCACAGCGATATAGGGGATGCTATGGGAGGTGCGCGAAAACACAGAGATATAGGGGAAGTTATGAGAGGTGCATGAAAAAACAGCGATATAGGGGAAGGTATGAGAGGTGCACGAAAACACAGCGATATAGGGGAAGCTATGAGAGGTGCGCGAAAACACAGCGATATAGGGGAAGGTATGGGAGGTGCGCGAAAACAGGGCGATATAGGGGAAGGTATGAGAGGTGCGCGAAAACACAGCGATATAGGGGATGCTATGGGAGGTGCGTGAATACACAGCAATATAGGGGAAGTTATGAGAGGTGCATGAAAACACAGCGATATAGGGGAAGGTATGAGAGGTGCGCGAAAACACAGCAATATAGGGGAAGCTATGAGAGGTGCACGAAAACACAGTGATATAGGGGACGGTACGAGATGTGCATGAAAACAGGGCGATATAGGGGAAGGTATGAGATGTGCGCGAAAACACGGCGATACAGGGGACAGTATCAGAGGTGCGTGAAAACACAGCGATATAGGGGAAGGTATGAGAGGTGCACGAAAACAGGGCGATATAGGGGAAGGTATGAGAGGTGCGCGAAGGCACAGCGATATAGGGGATGCTATGGGAGGTGCGCGAAAACACAGCGATATAGGGGAAGGTATGAGAGGTGCGCGAAAACAGGGCAATATAGTGGAAGCTATCTGATGTCCGCGAAAACAGGGCGATATTGAGGAAGGTATGAGAGGTGTACTAAAACACAGCGATATAGTGGACGCTATGGGAGGTGCACGAAAACACAGTGATATAGGGGAAGGTATGAGAGGTGTGCGAAAACACGGCGATATAGGGGAAGTTATGAGAGGTGCGCGAAAACACGGCGATACAGGGGAATGTATCAGAGGTGCGAGAAAACACAGCGATATAGGGGAAGTAATGAGAGGAGCGGAAACACAGCGATATAGGTGAAGAGATGACAGGTGCGCGAAAACATGGCGGTATAGGGGAAGCTATGAGAGGTGGAGCAATAACACAGCGATAAAGGTGAAGCTATGGGATGTGCGCGAAAAGACAGCGATATAGGGGAAGGTATGAGAGGTGCGCGAAAACACAGCGATATAGGGGAAGCTATGAGAGGTGCGCGAAAACACAGCGATATAGGGGACGGTATGAGATGTGCATGAAAACATTGCGATACAGGGGAAGCCATGAGATGTGCGCGAAAACACAGTGATAGAGGGGAAGTTATGAGAGGTGCGTGAAAACACAGCGATATAGGGGAAGGTATGAGAGGTGCGCGAAAACACAGCGATATAGGGGAAGGTATGAGAGGTGCACGAAAACACAGCGATATAGGGGAAGGTATGGGAGGTGCGCGAAAACAGGGCGATATAGGGGAAGGTATGAGAGGTGCGCGAAGGCACAGCGATATAGGGGATGCTATGGGAGGTGCGCGAAAACACAGCGATATAGGGGACGGTATGAGATGTGCATGAAAACACGGCGATATAGGGGAAGCTATGAGAGGTGCGCGAAAACACAGCGATATAGGGGAAGGTATGAGAGGTGCGCGAAAACATGGCGATACAGGGGAATGCATCAGAGGTGCGAGAAAACACAGCGATAAAGGGGAAGCTATGAGAGGCTGCGAAAACACAGCGATATAGGGGAAGGTATGAGAGGTGCACGAAAACACAGCGATATAGGGGAAGGTATGAGAGGTGCGCGAAAACAGGGCGATATAGGGGAAGCTATGAGAGGTGCGCGAAAACACAGCGATATAGGGGAAGGTATGAGAGGTGCGCGAAAACACAGCGATATAGGGGAAGTTATGAGAGGTGCGCGAAAACACAGCGATATAGGGGAAGTTATGAGAGGTGCGTGAAAACACAGCGATATAGGGGAAGGTATGAGAGGTGCGCGAAAACAGGGCGATATAGGGGAAGCTATGAGAGGTGCGCGAAAACAGGGCGATATAGGGGAAGGTATGAGAGGTGCGCGAAAACACAGCGATATAGGGGAAGGTATGAGAGGTGCGCGAAAACACAGCGATATAGGGGAAGGTATGAGAGGTGCGCGAAAACACAGCGATATAGGGGAAGGTATGAGAGGTGCGCAAAAACACAGCGATATAGGGGAAGGTATGAGAGGTGCGCGAAAACACAGCGATATAGGGGAAGTTATGAGAGGTGCACGAAAAGACAGTGATATCGGGGTAAGTATGAGAGGTGCGCGAGAACACGGCAATATAGGGGAAATTATGAGAGGTCCGCGAAAACACAGCGATATAGGGGAAATTATGAGAGGTGCGTGAAAACACGGCGATACAGGGGAATGTATCAGAGGTGCGAGAAAACACAGCGATATAGGGGAAGTAATGAGAGGAGCGAAAACATAGCGATATAGGTGAAGACATGAGAGGTGCGCGAAAACAGGGCGATATAGGGGAAGCTATGAGAGGTGAGCAATAACACAGCGATAAAGGTGAAGCTATGGGAGGTGCGCGAAAACACAGCGATATAGGGGAAGGTATGAGAGGTGTGCGAAAACACAGCGATGTAGCGGAAGCTATGGGAGGTGCGCAAAAACACAGCGATATAGGGGACGGTATGAGATGTGCATGAATACACGGCGATATTGGGGAAGCCATGAGAGGTGCGCGAAAACACGGCGATATAGGGGAAAGTATGAGAGGTGCGCAAAAACACAGCAATATAGGGGAAGTTATGAGAGGTGCGTGAAAACACAGCGATATAGGGGAAGGTATGAGAGGTGCGCAAAAACACAGCGATATAGGAGAAGTTATGAGAGGTGCATGAAAACACAGCGATATAGGGGAAGTAATGAGAGGTGCGCAAAAACACAGCGATGAAGGCGAAGCTATGGGAGGTGCGCGAAAACAGGGCGATATAGGGGAAGGTATGAGAGGTGCGCGAAGGCACAGCGATATAGGGGATGCTATGGGAGGTGCGTGAACACACAGCGATATAGGGGACATTATGAGATGTGCATGAAAACACGGCGATATTGGGGAAGCCATGAGAGGTGCGCGAAAACACAGCGATATAGGGGAAGGTATGAGAGGTGTGCAAAAACACAGCGATATAGGAGAAGTTATGAGAGGTGCGTGAAAACACAGCGATATAGGGGAAGGTATGAGAGGTGCGTGAAAACACAGCGATATAGGGGAAGGTATGAGAGGTGCGCGAAAACAGGGCGATATAGGGGAAGCTATGAGAGGTGCGCGAAAACACGGCGATATAGGGGAAGGTATGAGAGGTGCGCGAAAACACAGCGATATAGGGGAAGGTATGGGAGGTGCGCGAAAACAGGGCGATATAGGGGAAGCTATGAGAGGTGCGCGAAAACAGGGCGATATAGGGGAAGGTATGAGAGGTGCGCGAAAACACAGCGATATAGGGGAAGCTATGGGAGGTGCGCGAAAACACAGCGATATAGGGGAAGACATGAGAGGTGTGCGAGAACAGGGCGATATAGGGGAAATTATGAGAGGTGCGCGAAGGCACAGCGATACAGGAGAATGTATCAGATGGGCGAGAAAACACAGCGATATAGGGGAAGTAATGAGAGGTGCGCGAAAACACAGCGATATAGGTGAAGACATGAGAGGTGCGCGAAAACACGGCGATATAGGGGAAGCTATGAGAGGTGAGCAAAAACACAGCGATAAAGGTGAAGCTATGGGATGTGCGCGAAAAAACAGCGATATAGGGGAAGGTATGAGAGGTGCGCAAAAACACAGCGATATAGGGGAAGCTATGAGAGGTGCGCGAAAACACAGCGATATAGGGGATGCTATGAGAGGTGCGTGAAAACACAGCGATATAGGGGAAGCTATGGGAGGTGCATGAAAACACAGCGATATAGGGGAAGGTATGAAAGGTGCGCGAAAACACAGTGATATCGGGGAGGCTATGGGAGGTGCGCGAAAACACAGCGATATTGGGGAAGGATTGAGAGGTGAGCAAGACACAGCGATATATGGGAAATTATGAGAGGTGCGCGAAAACATGGCGATACAGGGGAATGTATGAGAGGTGCGAGAAAACACAGCGATATAGGGGAAGTAATGAGAGGTGAGCTAAAACACAGCGATATAGGGGAAGCTATGAGAGGTGCGCGAAAACAGGGCGATATAGGGGAAGGTATGAGAGGTGCGCGAAAACACAGCAATATAGGGGAAGGTATGGGAGGTGCGCGAAAACACAGCGATATAGGGGAAGCTATGGGAGGTGCACGAAAACAGGGCGATCTAGGAGAAGTTATGAGAGGTGCCCAAAAACACAGCGATATAGGGGACGCTATGGGAGGTGCGCGAGAACACAGTGATATAGGGGAAGGTATGAGAGGTGTGCGAGAACATGGCGATATAGGGGAAATTATGAGAGGTGCGCGAAAACACAGCGATACAGGGGAATGTATCAGAGCAGTGAGAAAACACAACAATATAAGGGAAGTAATGAGAGGAGCGAAAACATAGCGATATAGGTGAAGACCTGAGAGGTGCGCGAAAACACGGCAATATAGGGGAAGCTATGAGAGTTGAGCAATAACATAGCGATAAAGGTGAAGCTATGGGATGTGCCCAAAAAAGACAGTGATATAGGGGCAGGTATGACAGGTGCGCGAAAACACAGCAATGTAGGCGAATCTATGGGAGGTGCGCGAAAACACAGCGATATAGGGGATGCTATGGGAGGTGCGTGAAAGCACAGCGATATAGGAGAAGTTATGAGAGGTGCATGAAAACACAGCGATATAGGGGAATGTATGAGAGGTGCACAAAAACACAGCGATATAGGGGAAGCTATGAGAGGTGCACGAAAACACAGCGATATAGGGGAAGGTATGAGAGGTGCATGAAAACACAGCGATATAGGGGAAGGTATGAGGGGTGTGCGAAAACAGGGCGATATACTGGAAGGTATGAGAGGTGAGCGAGAACACGGCGATATAGGGGAAATTATGAGTGGTGCGTGAGTACACGGCGATACAGGGGAATGTATCAGAGGTACGAGAAAACACAGCGATATAGGGGAAGCTATGAGAGGTGAGCAATAACACAACGATAAAGGTGAATCGATGGGATGTGCGCGAAAAGACAGCGATATAGGGAAGGTTTGAGAGGTGCGCGAAAACACAGCGATGTAGGCGAAGCTATGGGAGGTGCTCGAAAACACAACGATATACGGGACGGTATGAGATGTGCATGAATACATGGCGATATTGGGGAAGCCATGAGAGGTATGCAAAAACACAGCGTTATAGGGGAATTTATGAGATGAGCGAAAACAAAGCGATACAGGGGAAGGCATGACAGGTGCGCAAAAACAGGGCAAAATACTGGAAGCTATGGGATGTGCGCGAAAACAGGGCAATGTAGGGGAAGCTATGAGAGGTGAGCAATAACACAGCGATAGAGGTGAATCGATGGGATGTGCGTGAAAAGACAGCGATATAGGGGAAGGTATGAGAGGTGCGCGAAAACACAGCGATGTAGGCGACGCTATGGGAGGTGCTAGAAAACACAACGAGATAGGGGACGGTATGAGATGTGCATGAATACATGGCGATATTGGGGAAGCCATGACAGGTGCGCAAAAACACAGCGTTATAGGGGAAAGTATGAGAGGTGCGCAAAAACACATATATATAGTAGAAGTTATGAGAGGTGCGTGAAAACACAGCGATATAGGGGAAGGTATGAGAGGTGCGCAAAAACAGGGCGATATAGGGGAAGGTATGAGAGGTACGCGAAGGCACAGCGATATAGGGGATGCTATGGGAGGTGCGCGAAAGCACAGCGATATAGGAGAAGTTATAAGAGGTGTGTGAAAACCCAGTGATATAGGGGAAGGTATGGGAGGTGCGCGAAAACAGGGCGATATAGGGGAAGGTATGGGAGGTGCGCGAAGGCACAGCGATATAGGGGAAGCTATGGGAGGTGCGCGAAAACGCAGTGATACAGGGGACGGTATGAGAGGTGCGCGAAAACATGGCGATACGGGAATGCATCAGAGGTGAGCAAAAACACAGCGATATAGGTTAAGCTATATCAGGGTGCGAAAAGACACGAGCGATGTAGGGAAAAGTATGAGAGGTGCGATAAAACAGGGCGATACAGGGGATTGCATCAGAGGTCCAAGAAAACACAGCGATATAGGGGAAGCTATGAGAGGTGCGCGAAAAATGGCGATACAGGGGAATGCATCAGAGGTACGAGAAAACACAGTGATATAGGGGAAGTTATGAGAGGCACGAAAAGACAGCGATATAGGGGACGGTATGAGATGTGCATGAATACATGGCGATATCGGGGAAGCCATGAGAGGGGTGCGAAAACACAGTGATATAGTGGAAGGTATGAGAGGTGCGTGAATGCACAGCGATATACGGGATGCTATTAGAGGTGCGCAATAACACAGCGATGAAGACGAAGCTATGGGAGGTGCGCGAAAACAGGGCGATATAGTGGAAGGTATGAGAGGTGCGCAAAGGCACAGCTATATAGGGGATGCTATGGGAGGTGCGTGAACACACAGCGATATAGGGGACATTATGAGATGTGCATGAAAGCACGGCGATATTGGGGAAGCCGTGAGAGGTGCGCAAAAACACAGCGATATAGGGGAAGGTATGAGAGGTGCGCGAAGGCACAGCGATATAGGGGATGCTATGGGAGGTGCGTGAAAACACAGTTATATAGGGAAGACATGAGAGGTGCGTGAAAACAGGGCAATATAGTGGAAGCTATGGAATGTGCGCGAAAACAGGGCGATATAGGGGAAGATATGAGAGGTGTGCAAGAACACGGCAATGAAGGGGAAATTTTGAAAGGTGCGTGGAAACACGGTGATGCAGGGGAATGTATCAGAGGTGCGAGAAAACACAGCGATATAATGGAAGTAATGACAGGAGCGAAAACATAGCGATATAGGTGAAGACATGAGAGGTGCACGAAAACAGGGCGATATAGGGGAAGCTATGAGAGGTGAGCAATAACACAGCGATAAAGGTGAAGCTATGGGATGTGCGCGAAAAGAAAGTGATGTAGGGGAATTCATGAAAGGTGTGCGAAAACGCAGCGATGTAGGTGACGGTATGAGATGTGCATGAATACACGGCGATATTGGGGAAGCCATGGGAGGTGCGCGAAAACACGGCGATAGAGGGGAAAGTATAAGAGGTGCGCAAAAATACAGCGATATAGGAGAAGTTATGAGAGGTGAGTGAAAACACAGCGATATAAGGGAAGGTATGATAGGTGCGCAAAAACACAGCAATATAGGAGAAGTTATGAGAGGTGCGTGAAAACACAGCAATATAGGGGAAGGTATGAGAGGTGCACGAAAACACAGTGATATAGGGGAAGGTATGGGAGGTGCGCCAAAACAGGGCGATGTAGGGGAAGGTATGAGAGGTGCATGAAGGCACAGCGATATACGGGATGCTATGGGAGGTGCACGAATATACAGCGATACAGGGGACATTATGAGATGTGCATGAAAACATGACGATATAGGGGAATGTATGAGAGGTGTGCAAAAATGCAGCGATATATGAGAAGTTATGAGAGGTGCATGAAAACACGGCGATACAGGTGAATGTATCAGAGGTGCGAGAAAACACAGCGATATAGGGGAAGTAATGAGAGGTGAGCAATAACACAGCGATGAAGGCGAAGCTATAGAAGGTGCGCGAAAACAGGGCGATAAAGTGGAAGGTATGAGAGGTGCGTGAAAACACAGCGATATAGGGGAAGGTATGTGAGGTGCGTGAAAACAGCGATATAGGGGAAGGTATGGGAGGTGCGCGAAAACAGGGCGATATAGGGGAAGGTATGGGAGGTGCACGAAGGCACAGCGATATAGGGGATGCTATTGGAGGTGCGTGAATACAAAGCGATATAGGGGACGTTATGAGAAGTGCGTGAAAACATGGCGATACAGGAGAATGCATCAGAGGTGAGCAAAAACACAGCGATAAAGGTTAAGCTATATCAGGGTGCGAAAAGACAGCGATGTAGGGAAAAGTATGAGAGGTGCGAAAAAACAGGGCGATACAGGGGAATGCATCAGAGGTGCAAGAAAACACAGTGATATAGGGGAAGTTATGAGAGGAGCGAAAACACGGCGATATCGTGGAAGCTATGAGAGGTGAGCAAAAACACAGCGATAAAGTTGAAGCTATATCAGGGTGCGAAAAAACAGCGATATGGGGAAGGTATGAGAGGTGCACGAAAACACAGCAATGTAGCGGAAGCTATGGGAGGTGTGCGAAAACACAGCGATATAGAGGACGGTATGAGATGTGCATGAATACACGGCGATATAGGGGAAGTTATGAGAGGTGAACGAAAAAGCTACCATATAGGGGATGGTATGGGAGGTGCGCGAAAACAGTGCAATATTGGGCAAGGCATGAGAGGTGCGTGATGGCAAGGCGATATACGGGATGCTATGGGAGGTGCGCAAATGCACAGCGATATAGGGGACGTTATGAGATGTACATGAAAAGACGGCGATATGGGGGAAGGTATGAGAGGTGCACAAATTTACAGCGATATAGGAGAAGTTATGAGAGGTGCGTGAAAACAGCGATATAGGGGAAGGTATGAGAGGTGCACAAAAACACAGCGATATAGGGGAAGGTATGGGAGGTGCGCGAAAACACAGTGATATAGTGGACGGTATGAGATGTGCATGAAAACACGGCGATATCAGGGAAGCCATGAGAGGTGCGCGAAAACAAGGCAATATAGTGGAAGCTATGGGATGTGCACGAAAACAACGCGATATAGGGGAAGGTATGAGAGGTGCGTGAAAACACTGCGATATAGGGGACTCTATAGGATGTGCGCGAAAACACAGTGATATAGGGGAAGATATGAGAGGTGTACGAGGACATGGTGATTTCGGGGAAATTATGAGAGGTGCGCGAAAACACGGCGATACAAGGGAATGTATCAGAGGTGCGAGAACACAGAGCGATATAGGGGAAGTAATGAGAGGAGCGGAAACACAGCGATATAGGTGAAGACATGAGAGGTGAGCAATAACATAGCGATAAAGGTGAAGCTATGGGATGTGCGCGAAAACACGGCGATATGGGGAAGCTATGAGAGGTGAGCAATAACACAGCGATAAAGATGAAGCTATGGGATGTGCGCGAAAAGACAGCGATATAGGGGATGCTATGGGAGGTGCGTGAAAACACAGCAATATAGGGGAAGTTATGAGATGTGCATGAAAACACGGCGATATTGGGAAAGCCATGAGAGGTGTGCGAAAACACAGCGATATACGGGAAGGTATGAGAGGTGCGCAAAAACACAGCGATATAGGGGAAGTAATGAGAGGTGCGTGAAAACACAGCGATATAGGGGAAGGTATGAGAGGTGCACGAAGGCACAGCGATATAGGGGATGCTAAGGGAGGTGCGCGAATACACAACGATATAGGGGACGTTATGAGATGTGCATAAAAACACGGCGATATAGGGGAAGGTATGAGAGGTGCGCAAAAATACAGCGATATAGGAGAAGTTATGAGAGGTGCGTGAAAACACAGCGATATAGGGGAAGGTATGAGAGGTGCACGAAAACACAGCGATATAGGGGAAGGTATGGGAGGTGCGCGAAAACAGGGCGATATAGGGGAAGGTATGAGAGGAGCGCGAAGGCACAGCGATATAGTGGATGCTATGGGAGGTGCGCGAATACACATCGATATAGGGGACGTTATGAGATGTGCATAAAAACACGGTGATATAGGGGAAGGTATGAGAGGTGCGCAAAAATACAGCGATATAGGAGAAGTTATGAGAGGCGCGCGAGAGAAAACACAGCGAGATAGGGGAGGCTATGGGACGTGCGCGAAAACACAGTGATATAGGCGATATAGGAGAAGTAATAAGAGGAGCAAAAACATAGCGATATAGGTGAAGACATGCGAGGTGCGTGAAAACACGGCGATATAGGGGAAGCTATGGGATGTGCGCGAAAAGACAGCGATACAGGGGAAGATATGAGAGGTGTGCAAAAACACAGCGATATAGGAGAAGTTATGAGAGGTGCGTGAAAACACAGCGATATAGGGAAAGGTATGAGAGGTGCACGAAAACACAGCGATATAGGAGAAGTAATGAGAGTTGCATGAAAACACAGCGATATAGGGGAAGGTATGAGAGGTGCACGAAAACACAGCGATATAGGGGAATGTATGGGAGGTGCGCGAAAACCGGGCGATATAAGGGAAGGTATGAGAGGTGCGCGAAAACACGGCGATATAGGGGAAACTGTGAGACGTGATTAATAACACAGCGATAAAGGTGAAGCTATGGGATGTGCGCTAAAAGACAACGATATAGGGGAAGGTATGAGATGTGCTTAAATACACGGCAATATTGGGCAAACCATGAGAGGTGTGCAAAAACACAGCGATATAGGAGAAGGTATGAGAGGTGCCCGAAAACAGAGCGATATAGGGGACGCTATGGGAGGTGCGCGAAAACACAGCGATATAGGGGAAGGTATGAGAGGTGTGCGAAAACACGGCGATATAGGGGAAATTATGAGAGGTGCGCGAAAACACAGCGATACAGGGGAATGTATCAGATGTGCGAGAAAACACAGCGATATAGGGGAAGTAATGAGAGGTGCGAAAAACACAGCGATATAGGGGAAGCTATGAGAGGTGCGCGAAAACACAGCGATATAGGGGAAGGTATGAGATGTGCATGAAAACACAGCGATATAGGGGAAGCTATGAGAGGTGCGCGAAAACACAGCGATATAGGGGAAATTATGAGAGGTGCGCGAAAACATGGCGATACAGGGGAATGTATCAGAGGTGCGAGAAAACACAGCGATATAGGGGAAGTTATGAGAGGAGCGAAAACACAGCGATATAGGGGAAGACATGAGAGGTGCGCGAAAACACGGCGATATAGGGGAAGCTATGAGAGGTGCGCGAAAACACAGCGATATAGGGGATGCTATGGGAGGTGCGCGAAAACACAGCGATATAGGGGAAGGTATGAGATGTGCATGAAAACAGGGCGATATAGGGGAAGGTATGAGAGGTGCGCGAAAACACAGCGATATAGGGGAAGGTATGAGAGGTGCACGAAAACACAGCGATATAGGGGAAGGTATGGGAGGTGCGCGAAAACAGGGCGATATAGGGGAAGGTATGAGAGGTGCGCGAAGGCACAGCGATATAGGGGATGCTATGGGAGGTGCGCGAAAACACAGTGATATAGGAGAAGTTATGAGAGTTGCACGAAAACAGGGCGATATAGGGGAAGCTATCAGATGGGCGCGAAAATACGGCGATATAGGGGAATGTATGAGAGGTGCGCGAAAACACAGCGATATAGGGGAAGGTATGAGAGGAGAACGAAAACACAGCAATATAGGGGAAGGTATGGGTGGTGCTCGAAAACAGGGCGATATAGGGGAAGCTATGAGAGGTGAGCAGTAACACAGCGATAAAGGTGAAGCTATGGGATGTGCGCGAAAAGACAGCGATATAGGGGAAGGTATGAGAGGTGCGCAAAAACACAGCGATATAGGCGAAGCTATGAGAGGTGCGCGAAAACACAGCGATATAGGGGAAGGTATGAGATGTGCATGAAAACACGGCGATATTGGGGAAGCCATGAGAGGTGTGCGAAAACACAGCGATATACGGGAAGGTATGAGAGGTGCGCAAAAACACAGCGATATAGGGGAAGGTATGAGAGGTGCGCGAAAACAGGGCGATATAGGGGAAGGTATGAGAGGTGTGCGAAAAGACAGCGATATAGGGGATGCTATGGGAGGTGCGTGAAAACACAGCGATATAGGAGAAGTTATGAGAGGTACATGAAAACACAGCGATATAGGGGAAGCTATGAGAGGTGCACGAAATCACAGCGATATAGGGGAAGGTATGGGAGGTGCGCGAAAACAGGGCGATATAGTGGAAGGTATGAGAGGTGCGCGAAAACACAGCGATATAGGGGATGCTATGGGAGGTGCGCGAATACACAACGATATAGGGGACATTATGAGATGTGCATAAAAACACAGCGATATAGGGGAAGGTATGAGAGGTGCGCAAAAACACAGCGATATAGGGGAAGGTATGAGAGGTGCGCAAACACACAGCGACATAGGAGAAGTTATGAGAGGTGCGTGAAAACACAGCGATATAGGGGAAGGTATTAGAGGTGCACGAAAACAGGGCGATATAGGGGAAGTTATGAGAGGTGCCCGAAAACACAGCGATATAGGGGATGCTATGGGAGGTGCGTGAAAACACAGTGATATAGGGGAAAGTATGAGAGGTGCGCAAAAACAGGGCAATATAATGGAAGCTATGGGATGTGCGCGAAAACAGGGCGATATAGGGGAAGGTATGAGAGGTGCGCGAAAACACAGTGATATAGGGGAAGTAATGAGAGGAAATAAAACATAGTGATATTGGGGAAATTATGAGAGGTGTGTGAAAACACAGCGATATAGGGGAAGGTATGAGAGGTGCGCAAAAACACAGCGATATAGGGGAAGGTATGAGAGGTGCGCAAACACACAGCGATATAGGAGAAGTTATGAGAGGTGCGTGAAAACACAGCGATATAGGGGAAGGTATGAGAGGTGCACGAAAACACAGCGATATAGGGGAAGGTATGGGAGGTGCGCGAAAACAGGGCGATATAGGGGAAGTTATGAGAGGTGCGCGAAAACACAGCGATATAGGGGATGCTATGGGAGGTGCGCGAAAACACAGTGATATAGGGGAAGACATGAGAGGTGCGAAACAGGGCAATATAGTGGAAGCTATGGGATGTGCGCGAAAACAGGGCGATATAGGGGAAGGTATGAGAGGTGCCCGAAAACACAGCGATATAGGGGACGCTATGGGACGTGCGCGAAAACACAGTGATATAGGGGAAGGAATGAGAGCAGCTAAAACATAGTGATATTGGGGAAATTATGAGAGGTGCATGAAAATATGACGATACAGGGGAATG